>NW_023606648.1:0-60001 GCF_013339745.2 Dermacentor silvarum | reverse complement strand
GGACCCTTCAAGAGATGTTTACATGAACATTACGAAAACCTAACTGCATATTGCTTTTCTCAAGTGTTAATCTTTCAGTGATACGAAAGACCAGTGTGCTGAGGTTCCCAGTATGTGGGTGCCTTGTCGTTTTGGAGTTGAGCAGTATTTGCATGTTGTCAAAAACTTTACCAATATAGCTGAACTTGTAGATGAACCTATTTTATCATCTTGTGGACATCTTCTTTCTGAGCTCGTCATTCCTTTGCCTTACTCAATCACTTGAAAGTGAGAAGTAACCAGAAATGGGGGGGGGGGGGGGGCTGTCTCGCATTTGCGTCATTTTGTCATTTTCGAATCATAAGAAACCCCCCAAAAAACATTGAAATATTCCTTTATCATTCCAGCTTGATTATTTACTTTTCATTTGTTTCCTACATGAAACATCAAGTAATCCGTGTAATGTTACACCATGTTATGAGAATCGCCTGAGTGACGATGGACTGATATGAAGACAACTCAAATTGTCATCCTCAGCATAACTACCATGCGGCACATTTTCCATTGCAATGCTTATGACACTTGCTTCCGGATAATGCCAGTAACGTTGCTTCCATCCAATATTTATCCGTAGAATTGTATTCCCTTGGGACTCCGAGGCCTTATTTAGGTGTTTATTCTCACCAGTGCTTTGGCACTAAGGTGAAGTTCTTTACCGTGTAGCGGTGGCCTGTAGATGCTTCAATAATCTGTTGTACTTCAGCTATAAGGCACTTTAAATTAAGAAGACATACTGTCATGCTATCTTCTCCTACCAATTTTTTTTTTGGCCGCCATGGCTGCTTGTTGCACTGCTAAGCAAGAGGTTGCGGGTTCAATCTCGGCCACATTTCGATGAGGGAGAAGTGGAGAAACGCTCGTGATCCATGCGTTAGGTACAATGTACAGAACCCCAAGTGGTCAAAATTAATCTGGAGTCTCCCACTACTGCGTGCCTCACAATTACATCATGTTTTTACATGTAATACCCCAGAATAGAAATAATTTTATTCCTCTTTTTTTGCGATAAAATGTGAGGACAGTGTGGTAGCATGCAGAATTTTATTGAAACATACTGTGTGAAGTTCCATATTTATGTACCACCTTTTGCAAGAGAGATGAAGCCAGAGGAAGCACATATGCTGCTTTGTCATTGAGGAGTTTAGTGTTTGAAGCTGTGAAGAGTCAGTACTGAGCCAATAGCAGCCACGTGTGGGAATCCACTTTATTATGAAATAAAGTGTCCAGGAAAGAGTGAGGAGCAGGCTTCGAAAAGAGGGCATTTGAGAGGTAGCCATCTTCAAGCTCTGCTTGCAAGCTCCACGCGCCGTGCACAACTGAAAAACTTGGTGGAGATGTTCGGAGCAGCATTTGCTATCCGCGGACTCATGTTTTTTCACCAAGCTCGAGGGGTGGTCCAGGATCCCTTTAATAAAGTACATGGGTATTGGCACATATTTCTTTAAAGCTTGCACAAGGCAAGCTTTAAATAAATACATGCTACCCCAATACACCCTCCATCCATCTTTCTAGTGTTCGAAGGATTTTTAACAATTTGATTGCTCGCACATGCACTTGGAAGTTTAATTATTATGACGATTGAATGCAGTTGCCATGACAGACATTCATCAGCAATTTAACCCCTTCAGGTGCTTACTAATTATGCCCATTGAAAATTTCATTTTATCCCATTTTTTATACCATCAGAATCGTGAAAACTGTTCAGCTGCAGAACGAATTAGAAATTTTTAATTTCTCAGTGAGTTTTATCAAGTTGAGAGAATGTGGACACCATGTGAGAACTCTTTATAGCAATGTCAGATATGAGAATGTCAACTATTTCGTGCCTAAATACCTGGAAAGCACCTCTCCAGACACTTCATACAGTAGAACGCCTCTACAATGAACACCTGTACAACAAAATGACGTGCTTGACAAAGTAATCATCCGGTCTCGGTTCTATTGTGAGCTGTTCCGTGCGCAACCTTTACAACAAAGTGGCCTGTGTATTGAATGTTTTCGGAGGCCCCAAGCACTTCATTATCAAGGCATTCACCTGTATATAATATATACGCATGATGTAAAACATTGTGAAAACAATGAAAGAAGTGAACCTACTACATGAAGCCAAACTGACACTGCAAGAGCAAATATCCAGCCATCTATCATATAATTTTACTAAAAAATTTTACACTCGTTATTCAAGCTCGCAGCACAGACCAATCGGAAGTGCTTCGAGATGTTTCCGAGATATCTTAAATACAATTTTACTAAATGGCTTTTGGTTTTGAAGCACTACCTTCTTGTCCACACAGTGCCTGAACGGGCTATTATAAATGTGCCAGTTCTTAATTTCCATGTGCTTTTTTTTTTCATTCCTACTAATGTTTCATCGAAAACACTGGCGATTCTGCAGCCACTGATGTTATGTCTTTCTCTTGCACACAGTTCATACAGATCCTTCAATGCTGTTGAAACCATTCAATTTAAAAACCATGTTTTCAATACCTTGAATGGTGTAGAATGCACCTTTTAGCAATTTTTTAGATTCATGCATATTGATTGTATGAACACAGTTGCCGAAGGAATATTCAGGCTTGGAGAAATTCACCAGAAATTGTAGGTGCAGGAGTCCAAGAAACAGTTGGGTGCTTTTATTGTGCAAGCGGCAGGAAAAACTCGTCACTGCGTTACCATGCACACCCGCTTTAGCACATGACACTCCAGAATGTATTTCACCCAATCTCAAGATGAAGTTGTTTGCAGTGGGCCTGTCCGATTATCCATCTCTGATAGTCCCGTACTGTCCGAAAGACTGTATACCCAACGCTCATTGGCTCAAAGCGCCGTCTCGGGCAGTCCGGGACTGTCAGGAACGGATAATCAAAGAGGCCCAGTGTCTAGCACCAAATAACAGCAGGCGACAGTTAGAAATCGCCCTTGACAGACTTGCTATTCAACGCATTAAAGGGGTCCTGCAACCCCCCCCCCCCCCCCCTCTAGCTTTGTGAAAAAACACCTTCAGCACATAGCACGTGCTTTGTGCACATGCTAGCCAAATTTTGTGCTTGTACCCTGCATGGGGGAGCTCTCACGCGGGATGCGAAGTCAGCTTTTTCACAAACACCCTCTTTTCAAACAGGCCCCAATTGTGTCGAAGCAGCCGAGGTCGTGCATATGTCTTCGTATGCAAGATTCCCATTGACAGCTGCTATTGGCTGATGATGATGATTGGCTGATAGCGGGCATTTATCAAGGGTGTGTTTATCAGTGTGCTTCATCCTATGGTTACTGTCGATAAATAATTGATGCAGCTAACTAAGCAGGCTTAATTAATCACAAATCTGCATTTCAAGTTTCTAGAAGAACAATGTACCAGACCAATCGGCGGCTCTGCGGTTGCCTCTGTGGCACTCGACGGTGTCCAGTGAAAGCTGCTATGGTCTAAACCGGGATCTTGGAGCAGTGCCAGGGCAAGAGTGGCGGGGCCGTGGAGCTAGCGCTGTTGCCGGCCATCTCCTGGTTGGCACGTTTCTGGTGCCACTTGTCCCCAGAGCACAGCTGGATATGCGTCTGCACTGGTGCAAATCCACATCAGCAATGCCAGATCAGCAGCCTCTGCCTCACGAATAAATTAATGAAATTGTGGCACAAGGAAACGATGGAGGAAACCAAGTAGGAGGCAGGATGGGGCGCCCTATCCTGTCTCCTACTTGGTTTCCTTCTTCGTTTTCTTGCGCCACAATTTATTCGTTCAGCTATGCACCAACTCGCCCAACACACTACCTTGCTCCTCTGCATAGCCTCTGCCTCCTTTGTTTTGATTGTCTCCTTCTCCCTAGCTCTTCACATGCCTTCTTTCTTCACGGAAATGTGCATTATTCAGTGGGAATCTGCATTATTGTTGTTTTTATTTTAATGCTTTGGGGGGCTAAGACCGAGGACGTGGGATCTAATCTCAGCTTCGGTGGCTGCATTTCGATGGGGGCAAAATGCAAGAACGTCCATGTGCTGTGCTTTTGGTCCACGGTAAAGAACTCACTGGCTACCAAATAATATGCACGCTATGAGGCACTCCGAACCGATTACTTTTACCGTGTTTGGGTGTGGCTGAAGTTTCCGCTAATTACTAAATACTAAAAATTTTGAAAATCTAACCTCCGCTTTAATGGAGAAGTATGTCATCTATTAACATTTTTAAATGAATATAGTTTCTATTGCCGGCCATGCTGCCTTTGAATAGCCTTTTAAACTAACCATACCTCCCACTATAAGAGTGGAAGACTGCGTGAGCAGTAAGCGCATAACAGTGTCCTCACAGGTGGGCGTCCGTTTGAATGCTGTTTGTGCTTTAAAGGATTTTCGCTAAGGTCCAAACGGAATGATCACTTGTGCATTCACAGGGGCTAGTGACCATACCGCTGTCCCATCTGCTCCATGTCCTTTGTGCCGACCATTCACTTGAGCAGACATACGAAAACGTAGCACTGTGATACCACTGTAGTAAGTCACTGGCCATGAAAATGTTCCGTATGTGTTAAATGCAGTCTGAATATGGAATCTACGTACTATGTTCTGGTGCATCTGGAAGCACAAGTGTCACCATATCCTCTATTGTATTAACTCTAGAGAACTTTCAAGGCATACTTCAGCATAATCTAGCAGGTTGTAGGGACATGGCAGTGCATTACTGTAACCATCCTAATGTGGTATTCCTTTACGTGAATCCAAAACAGAGCTCATCAATCAACTATCCCTTCAGTGTGCGCAGCAAAGTGCTCAATCATGATAAATTCTGATTGTTAAGAGGAAGCTTCAGCTCGGGCCCAACTCCGACGTGGCCTATTTGGATACATGTTTTTAAAACACAGAAACGCTTTTCTGAGATAACCTCTGGACCAGTTTTAATGAAATGTGTTGCATTTAAGAGAGAAAGTTGAGTTCTAGTGACTGTTGGAAGTGGAATTTCGATTTAAATCCTTAATTTTGTTACAAGAATTTTCAAAAATGCGAAAGTTCAAAAAAAAAAAAAGCGTGAACATGGTTTCAGGCATGGTTTATCTTGCAATACACAGTTGCTAAAGTTTATTCATGATTTAGCTGCGGCAATTGATAAGCAACACGTTGGGGACTGCGTTTTTTTAGATTTCCGTAAAGCATTTGATGTAGTCGCACACAGTCTTCTAGTCTCTAAATTAAAAGCTTATAACTTGGATGATAAAAAATGTCGCAGTTTCGCCCGAAAGGCGAAGCATCAATTGCGATAACAAATTAGTAGAGAGCTATTCGGAGTAGGGATAGTAGTTTTATCAGCTGCATAAACTTGGACACATTGGCTTACTAACTGAATTAACAACCGTGGTGTCAGCGCACACAAGCAAACATGAATAGATCACACTGAATGACTGCAGACGACTGTTGAAACGCTGGCAGCAAGTCCAGCCGCCGCAGTGGGCGAAGCTTCGTGCGGTCCATCGCTTCAACGGAAACTGAGCGGTGAATGCACAGGCTCATACAAAGGTCAGAGCCGTGTGGAGAATAAGAGACAGTGCGGGCAACCGCCACAGCCGGGCAAAGTACAAACGTAGTTGTTGGCAGAGTAGAAGCTGCCTCCCCCTCCCTCCCACGCTGCCTCCCAGCTTTCTTGCTTTCGCGTGGGAGATTGAGTGGCCAGTTCCCCTTGTGCTCGGTTGCAAGATACGCATTTCGTGCTGCAGCACAGCGTCGTCCCGCCTCCTTTCCTCCCATACCCCCATGGCCTTTCGTGTGACGGTTGCGTTTGCTTTCCGCCGTGCGTTCACTCTCCATGATAGCGCACGGGGGAACATGGTGCGCGGCGGCGATTTTATCGTCCTTGGACTTTATACGGAACCTCACAGCGACGTCAGCGCCGAAGGCAGAAATCCGGTTGAAGTGTCCATATAATTGCTATCGCAATAAAATAGCCTAGATTGCCGAATATTTGTCATTGCGGAAACAGGCTGTTGTTCTGAACAGTATATCTTCACAATATGCATCAGTTACGTCAGTAGTTCCCCAAGGCCCAGTGTTAGGGCCACTTTTGTTTTTGTTGTACATTAATGATACTTCAATTGGTATACAGTCTTCATTCAGGATGTTTGCTGATGATTGTGTTGTTTATAGAGTCGTAGATGCCATTTCCGATTCACAAATCCAGCAAGTTGACTTAAATACTATAGCAGACTGGTGTGTGCGTTGGGATATGCCATTAAATATAAATAAGACTGTTCACGTCACCTTCACAAGAAAACGAGCTTATCATCCGTATAGGTATAGAATTCATGATTTTACTCTAAACATACGCAAGGAACTTAAGGGGGGACGCGGCTTTCGCATCGCGAAAAATGGCTAAAAAATCGATTTTTTGAAAATCACATTTTCAGTTTCTGTAACTCCTATTCTATCTGATTCCGAAATATCATCACTGAAAACCAAGTAGAAGTGCTCTAAAAAAATTGTTATATCATCCAAGGTGGCGAAAAATTGCGCGGAAATCGCGAAAAAACGGCGTTTTTCAAGCCACGATATCTCCGGAACGGCGCAGCCGAGCACCGCCATCTTGGTCTCGTTGGAAAGCGCATTTCTCCGTCTTCAAATCTGCCGCTTCAGCTATCTCCTCCATACAGAAACAAGCACACAAAAAGCAAATGATTGAAGGTCGTGCCGGAGCCACCGATTGGCCGCGCCCGCCACGTGACTCCAGCGCGGTTCGCCATTGGTCCGGTGCTCGCTCCGTGATGGCGTCGTCTGCTCCGCTTGTTGCGGTCTCCTCGCGAGCTCCGGACAGTTTCCATAATCTCGACGAGTGTTAAAGCGGGCGCTACGCGGACATCGCAGTAGCGTGGCCGATTCCGCTTTTTGTGGACGTCTCAGACCCGCGGCTAAGCATTCCGAGCATCGGTGACGCGGACTTCGCGACCGAGCTTCGGGCACGGAATGCTCGGACACGCGGCTAAGCCTTTCGCGTGTAGGCGTCTCCGACTCGGGGATGAAGCACATCGCGCGCGGACTTCTCGGATCCTTGCCTAAGCATTTCGCGCGTCGGCACCTCGGACTGTGTGACTAAGCTAATCGATCATCGACTCGTCGAGCCCGCGGCTAGGCATTTCGCGCGTCGGCACATCGCTCATCGAGTGTCGACTCCTCGGACCCGCGGCTAGGCACTTCGCGCGTCGGCACCTCGAGCGTCGACTCCTCGAGCCCGTGGCTAGGCAATTCGCGTGTCGGCACATCGCTCATCGAGTGTCGACACCTCGAGCGTCTATTCCTCGGACCCGCGGCTAGGCATTTCGCGCGTCGGCACCTCGGACTGCGCGATTGAGCTTACCGAGCGTTTGGACCCGCGACCAGGCATTTCGCGCATCGGCAGCTCGGACTGCGCGACTAAGCTCGTCGAGCGTCTATTCCGCGGACCCGCGACTTGGCACATCGCGCGCCGACTCTATTATCGTAATGCCACGATATCTCGTAACAATACCTATCATACCACCCCTTTAATTCATAAAGAGAACCTCATCATGAGCTCTATTCACTAGGCCACTTGGGCTGGCACAGACACCTGGCTGCAGAAGTGAGGCATGATACAAAAGTACAGGCTGGAAAGCACCTAGCAGCTGCATTGCTGCCTATCTATCAGTGGCTCTCCTAACCTCCATAGCCATTGTCAATGGAAGATGATTCAGAAGGCTGCTGAAAGCCTTCATTCAGTAACATGGTCGATTCTACCAAAAGAAAACAATGCCTCACTGACTGCACTAGAGGCTGCTATCAATGAGGCAGTCTGCAGATACAACGCTAGAACTACTGTATATTTATGCCCACATAGTTCTGCACCTCACTTGGTTTGAAACCCAGGCACCATGCTCTTTGTAGAGAAGCAGTAAAGAATGCCATACAAACATGAAAAAGGCAGAACGAAGGCTCAGCAGACCAGAGGCCACATGTCCAAGAAGCCCCACGTCACAAAACACATCAAAGATTACAACTTTGGTGCGTTTTAGAGAACTGAAGAGAAGGTGCAACTTTGAGAGCCGTTTTCTCAAAACTGTTTTTTCGCCTTTCTGCTCAGTTTCTGGAGCTGATTTCTTCGTTACCGTTTAGCCTATTTTGATTCTGTTTTTTTTGTCACGTTCCTTGGACTACAGTGCAGGTCGAGACAGTCTCGCATTTTTATCTTGACTTTTTATAAATTTATGGCATGGCTATTCGTTCACCCCGAAAGTGTGCTTGGTGCGAAGGTAACTTGAAAAATGACTATCTAAAAAATTTGTGTTGCGAAAAAAAAAAAGTAAGACTGTCACGACCTTCAGCACGCATTGAGCTATGCAGTCAATACTCAACGAGCCTTCCATCATGTTTTTTAAGCTCCCTAGGCCCTCCAGAAAGTTCAAGAGAGAAAAATTCTGCTCAATAAAATGTTCTCAAGGTATCACTCTGAAACTTTTATGGAAGTATCAGGGAGACATTCTAAACATTTGTGCCAATTTTCATCAAAATCCATGAAGAAATCAGGAAGTTGATTTTCAAAGCCACGTCCCCCCTTAAATATCTAGGTGTCTTTTTTACTGCTGATTTACGATGGAACAAGCATGTTAACTATATTGGAAATAAGGCAGCATCAGTATTGGGATTCTTGCGGCGCAATTTTAGATCATTTACCGAGTAACTTAAAAACGCAGCTGTATTTCAGTCATGTACGTTCAATACTTGAATATAGATGTGTATGTTGGGACTTACACACATCGGAGCTTATATATAAATTGGAAAAAATCCAGAATAGGGCAGTTAGATTTGTTCTTGGTAACTATAGCCGGCAGCTTAGCATGACAGAAAGCAAACATAAACTTAAGTGGCAAGAGCTGAAGGATCGTAGAAGGCATATTCGATTAAAATTTTTTCACGATATTTGTTATTCTCAAACAGGTATAAACTCCGAACAATATATCGAGGCACCACACTACATATCTAAGCGACTGGACCACTGTTTGAAGGTCAGGGAATTTTCTTGTAGGGGTAACGTCTTCCGTTATTCCTTTTTTGTTAGAACTGTTTGAGATTGGAACAGTTTACCATCGAGCATTGTATACATCACAGAAAATGATGCTTTTTCTATGCATTGAAATACTTTGTTCGTGTATTTAGTTAAGTTTGTAACCTCCCTGCTGTAATTCCCTATGGTAACAAATATGCAGGTAACAAATAAATAAAATAAACATGTATTTAGATAGGAGCACCCGAGCTAAAGCTTCCTCGTAAGTCTCACTGAAACATGTCAGTGTTCTCCAAGTGAACTGCTGCCTGTTTAATCAATGAATTCTTCTGAAATCATTAATGTTTACAGTGCGCAAGAAAAGCTAATTGCGTGTGGCCTTTCTAACCTCTTAGTGGTTTCACTTGTAGTAAATTCTTGTTTGTTAAGGTACATGATTATGTGGACTTCTTGTGTTTTACCTGACAGGACTTTTAACCCTCTCAGTGCCCGTTTCTTTCAGACAGCAGGCTTTCAGAGGTGATGCACCTCCAGGATCAGATTTTGTTTCTTAGATATTGTTAAACGAACACAACAGTATATTTTTGGTTACGTAGAAGGGCAAGAGTGACACAGGTAATGATAAATGTTCTCCTTGTGTGGTCCTCCCAACCCTGCCTAACCTCAGTGACACTTTGGGATAAAAACGCGCCCGTCAGTGGCTCTGAAAGGGATAAGGAGTGTCTAACCTGAACACTGTGGGTGCACTCGAAGAAGCCCTTTCTTCATTATCTTCTCGGCATCTTTTAATGCGTTGGCATTCTTACAGTACCTCACACATTTTCCGGGGGCCAACTATCTGTCTGTGTGTGTACCTTTGTATCTAAATGTTGTCCCGCATACTTAGTTTACTGGGTAGTCCGTGGACGAATGGGTAGTGGATCGGGCTACTGCACTGATGGTACAGGGTTCGTATAAAACCGTTACAAATTTTTTTGCTGCTCTGTAGTATGTGGATGCTTGCATGTTATTATCAAAGAAATGACAGTTTTATCTTCTTCATAGTAACTTATTGAAAACTTAATATTAATAATATTATTGAAACAACTTATTGATCGCTACACTCATCATCCTCTCCCCTTAAGTTTTATAGTTTAATACTTTCATTACTGATAGTATGTTCAGATTTCACATACCTGGTTATTGGGCAATCAGTCATCTATATAAATACTGAGGAAATCTGACATGTCAACCAGTTATGCTTTGTTTCATGTTATCTGAGATCCCCCTCAAGGGCACTGGACTAGCAACTTGCTCATTATTAGCTCTAACATCTGTGTGTTCTGATTTTGGCGTTTCATAATTGCAGTTTGGTTTCATCATGCAGGATGAAGGCATCCATCCTCTTCAACTACCTAAGTTGCAGCAGAGATGCCTCCACCTGCTGTGACTTCTGTGAATTTGAAACTGGAAAACTGTGCTTTCTGAATACATGCATAAGAAGCCACACAGGCTAGAAGCCTATTTCAGTGCCCCTCATGCCTTCAGACTTTTGTGAAAAGCAGCGACCTCAAGAGACATTTGCACATCCACACAGGCTAGCGACCATATCACTGCACTATCTGCTCCAAGTTCTTTGTACAGGCCGGTAACTTGAGGACACATATGAAAACCTTGATGGCGCACAGTAGGCAGCAGTGACGTTGGTGTACATTTTGGGATAAATGTAGGCTGAATATGGAATCTCTGTAGGACATGCGCAGTATGCTGTGTGGTGTTGTGTGTTGCAAAGGGGCCACAAGTTTTGCTATGTTTCGATATATGTTGAACTGCCAAATAAATTTTATTTTACTGTAGTTTAGTAAGTTGCAAAGTAATTTGTTGTAGTGACACTGCTTGCATTACAGTAACCATATTTATGCAGTGTGGCTGCATGGCAAAGCTCAGCAAGGTTAAAAGCAATCATCCATCAACTATGCCTTGAGAACAGTTGTTTGCAGTTAAAATAGCCATGATAAGTTCTGAATGTATGGCCAACTATCTGGACTGATTGGTCTCCTCGAAATTTACTGTTGTGTAAATAAACATTCTTGTGAGTTAAAAAACCCTCACCAGGTTTAGGCATTGCTAACGGACGGAGGAATGCGTAGGTCAGGCGATGACAATTATTCAAAAAACCTCTAGAGAACCTCGCTTTCCTGCTGGAACATCAAGGTCGCACACATAAATGCCTCTGTGTAGGATCCTTTGTCCGCATCATCGCCCAATAAAGTGTGTGACTGGTAAAACATTGAATGCAGAACGTCCTAAACTGCACCGGGAGGTGTATTGTGCTGTGAAAGATGAAAAAAAAAAAAAGAATAAAGTAGGCTAGGCTCTCTGAGATACCTGAGATGTGATCCCACGTCTTCAGTATCGGAGAAGGCAGGGAAGGAATGTCACTTGGGGGGGGGGGGGGTGGACACTGGTCGAAGTAAATGGGGTTCCTGCTCTGGGGGGGGGGCAGTGGAGCATGCCTCCTGGCAACACAGTCACTTGACAACATTTTGATTCCTTCTATCTCACCTAATAATGAACCAATTTGAAAAATTCTTGCAGTAAAACATTGTCCTGGTGGCACTTTACAGCATTGAATGTATAACCGAAATATCAGAATGAGCCTGGTGAAGGGCCATTCAATAGAGCTTTACATTCGTATTAGAAAAGCTAACTGCGTATTATTAGTTAATAATGCTCTCAGTAGTAGGGAAGACCTGTGTGCTGAGGTATGACTGGTATGTTGGAGCTTTGCTTTGGAGATAAACAATATTTCTAATTTCTCGGGACTTAAAGGGGTTGAGACATCAAATTTGTGGGTTGTGCGTTCTTTGTTTCAAACATTTGTTATTGCTCCAGGAAGCGTGATACACGCTCCAAGATTCATATTTTCTCGGTAAATGATTTAAAATCCCATTATTTATGTGAACGATTTTCGGTTTCTGGGCGCTGAGTTTGGCAGTGATGTCACTGTCTCGGAAGTTTAGTCACGTCGGCCCACAGAGCTGTGACGCACGCACTACTGCAACACCTGCTGTTGCACACAAGCCGACTAGACATTTCGTATTCATTTGTCATCATTAACATAATGGCTTTTACTTTTGGTAAAAGCTCTACGCTTAATGTTGTGTTATGTGGCCGGTAGAAGATGTTTATCCTTGATAACATTGTTCTCCACTTACTCTTCCTACTTTGTGTATTTCTACTAGACGAAGAATGCTGTATTCTCATCCCCACTATGTAGCCTTTGAAGAATGTGTGATCGCTTCTTTAGTGGCTGTGTGTTTGTGAATGTTTATTCATCTGTGAGACTGGTTTCTTACCTATTTTTTTCTGGGAGCATGATAAGGACGTCATTTCTATTCATCTCGCACACCTCGCTGTAGTGGCTTAGCAGCTATGGTGTTGCACTGCTAAGCACGGAAGTAGTGGGGTAAAATCTTGGCCCTGGCTGCCACATTTTTATGGGGGTGAAATGTGAAAATGCTCGTGTGCTGTGCATTGGGTTCCCAATTGGTCAAAATTAATACTCATTCCCCTACTAGAGCGTGCTTTATAATCAGATGGGGGTTCTGCCACATAAGACCTCAGAATTCACTTATTGTTGAATCACATTTTTACTGCCTGTTGGATTTAATCAGTGTACTCCTTCCAGGAGCCTTCTTTCGTATGGGTCTGCTTGAGCCACAGTGGAAGAATAGACCAGGTGTCTGAACGACGCTGCCGCACCAATGATGTTTTTGGTCGTAGTTTACGTCTCTTTCGGTACATGGTGCGCAGTGTGCGGGGTCCTCTGCCATGTGCATGCATAAAAGAACCGCTAGTAAATTGTCCCATATATGACTGCATCGTTTCGGACGCTGTGTATGGTGTCTCGGTCGATTTTTGCAACATAACGCGCGCACTGACGCGGACGCGGTGGCCGTGAACAATTTTTCGCAATCAGTTTGTCGCCCCCCCCCCCCCCCCCCTTCCACAGACACACACACACTTTTCTTGGCATGGTAATTTCAGGGCGTAAGAATGGCATACGGCCAAGGTTTTGGTCAACTCGGCTACTTTCGCTGCTGGATGCTGAGGAAGCGCCACTTTTTTTTGGACTGGCCGATTTTTCGGATGGTTTCGCGGCCCCTAGGGAGTCCGGAAAATTGGACAGGAAGAACTACGTAAGCTTTTCGTACCGCTGGTGGTAACTTTTTACAAAGGAGTGCTCCATCTTGGAGAATACATTTATAGGAGCAAAATCATGCTGAAGGTTGCCAAACGTTTCCTAATTCTGCATGTGGCCCATCCAAGTGCTTCCGGGATCTTCAAGCACATCTTAGGACAACCACAGCTTTGTCGCAGTCCACACTAGACTGCATGCCCATCTAAGCTTCCAGTGAACCTTTGGAAACCAAGCTTAGGTATATCCTTCTAAATATCTAAGCTTAGTAGCACTATCTAGACCTAAATGTGCTTCGGAACTTGTGAAAGTCCACTGTACAGACTTTCTGGGGAGCGACAAATAATTTCTGGGGGTGCAAGGCCATGGTTTCAGAGCTTTCCAATACGGCTTCACGAGCACACATGGGATAAGGCACAGAAAGGCAGTTTCAGCATATATCATGGTGACGCTGGCAAATTGGCCCTTTGAATTGTGCTGCTTGTTGTTATTAGCATTTTGCTGATGCTTTTTAAAGCGAAGCTTTCTGTGACTTCCTTTTGAATTTTCCTCTGCTGCTGCTGGTGTCTTGCACGCCGCTTTGGGGCGATGGTTCAGAGCATGCATATACATGGAAGGAGCGTGGCAGAGAGGAAAGGTGACACAAACTCATTGGGACCTTTCCATTGCGTCGCATGTACAGTATGCTCTCTGGAGCTCCCTGAGCGTCGTAATATTAACCTCTTGACAGCTGTAATCATTCGTTACCCCTCTAAAGGATTGCAGAAACTGCATTGCTTACCCTTCTACTAACGTGCAAGTCCTGAAGGGAAGTAGATGGAATGGTAGAGAGGAGGGGAGTCAGGAAGGCATACAATGGGTAGAACCGACACAGTTGCAAAAGAAGTGAATAACAGCCTTGGCACTTTTGCTCGCAGTTCCCATATGGGAGGGAAGGGCGGGACTGGGAAAAGGCGACGTGAGAAGATAATGAAACAATGCTATTATAGACACGACAGCTGTTGTGGGAAACTTAAGGCAGGGTACTGTACGTTTCTGCTATTTCTTAAAAATGAACAGTATGCAAATTTTTCAATCGGACAACTGACGTAGGGCGTGTAGATGCAATGCTGCAATAAGTCACCGTAGGGATTAGGCTACCCTACACAAGTGGTTGCACGTCAAATCAACACTTTTGTGCCCACTACGGTAGCTCTACAGCTATAGCATTGCTCAACATCATGGTTCAATCCCTGCCGCGGCAGCCAAATTTCAAAAGGAGTGAAATAGACAGGCGGTCATCTACTTTAATTTAGGTGCACATTCGAAAACACCAGGGCATCAAAATCAATCACGAGTCCGCCACTATGGCGTGCCTCATAATTATGATTTTGGCACGTACAGCCCCACAATTCTGCCAACACTTCTGCCTGCTCAGCCATCTATAAACAATGTCGCACAACAGCGCCTCAAGCAAACGCGTCTCCTTGTGTGTTCTGTGTGCTATGCAGACAAACAGCAGTGGTGCACGCTAGGCAATATTTATTATCAACTCGCTACTCTCGTATTGTACTAAATGCTGAAGAAATTAAACATTTGCAGTCAACATCAACGCTAGTTATCGTCACTCAAAGCAAACAGCACAGAAAGCTTCGTTTACATAGACTGAGAGTTTGTGGGATCCCCCAAATTTTTGTTCACTACGAAACATTTTGAAACGCTCAATAGTGAGAGAGCATACCCTTAGCACCAGGTGTGTTAAATTATGAAATTGCACGGATTGTTCGAAGTTCATGCACTGGAGGAATAAAAGTGCAAGTTTGAAAATTCGATAAACAAACACGACTGTACAGACATTTCCGAACAGGATATATATTAATGCTTGAATAATGCACTCGGTAGCAAGAATAATACTATATATATATAATAATTGTTTTTGACTGAAACAATGCGTAAAAGGAGCTGTACTCACAAATTAGAAACTTCGAAGGTTCTTGTACATCCAAACCAAAATGTGCGCACAGCATTGATCGCCTGCTCAGCTCAGTACATCTCTATCACTATGGAATGTATCTCTATCACCATGCTAATGCACAATCGAGGCTACAGTGCAGCAGTTTTCGCTTGAGACACGCAACACAAGCACATTTAGACAGGCACAGGCGGAAAACTTGCCGAAGATACCAACTAAGACATTCGACGATGCATGACCGCACTGAAAATCAAGATCAAAGAGAGTTCACTAGGTGTTTCCTAGTTGCATATTCAATTTTTCTTCGCAAATAGCATGGGAAGCAGTAATACAGAAGTGGCAAGAGCTAGTTGCGCCAGAGAAAAAGTAACATCGCACGTTATATTGCCATTTTGTTGTAAAATACTTGATCACAGGGCCTCCCTCCTCTAGCAGACAGAAAATGTTCCTCAACGTCTCCAGCGTTCTTGTCGAACAGAATTGTAGTCGGCTCGCACTGCAGACAGACTGTGCCGTGAGGACACTTGTCTATTCTTGCACCGTGGTTTGAGCCGGGTTGTCTTCTTGCATGTAAGCATTCTTTTACAGTAACTGAAAGATCTGTATGCATTATGAATTCACTGTCTGTTTTCAAGCGGAATATATGTAGTTGAGCTTTGTGACTGTAACTATTGTTTATATGTTTGCTGGTTGCTTGTGTTTATATAGAAATAACCTTCATTGCAATTGTTTGTTAGAAACCCAATCCTTCACTCCCCTAAAACCACTATATTTTGTATTTCATTGTGTTAGGTGCTCCAGAGAAGTTCAGTGATAGCACTTGGAAGTTCATATATTTTTGCCAGTGAATGCACTTTTTATGAGATTTCTATGAGGGCTCATCATTAGCGCTAGCACCTGTGCATTCTGATTTTGGCAATAAGTGCAATTTGGTTTTCATTGTGCAGGGTCAAAGCATTCATCCTGTCCAACAACTACCGAAGATGACAAGTCGCAGCAAGGAATCCTCCACCACTGTGATCACTGTGACTATAAAACTCGAAAACCGTCCGATCTGAAAGTACACGTTAGGGTCCACACAAAGGAGCGGCCATTTCAATGCCATTTGTGCCCTCAGAGCTTCTCACGCTCATTCCACCTGATTAGGCATTTGCGTGTTCACACAGGCGAGAAGCAATTTCAGTGCCCTTCATGCTCTTTGAGCTTCTCAGAAAAGGGCCATCTTAAAGCACACCTGCGTGTCCACACTGGCGAGCGGCCATTTAAATGTCATTCGTGCCCTAAGAGCTTCTCACACAGATCCGTTCTGTATGGTCATTTACGCATTCACTCAGGCGAGCGGCCATATCGGTGCCCCTCGTGTCCTCAGACTTTTGCGGATAGCAGCCATCTGAATGTTCACCTACGTATCCACTCAGGTGAGCGACCATACCGCTGCACCATCTGTTCCAAGTCCTTTGCGCGGTCTAATGACTTGAACAGACACATGAAAACAGTGCACCATGACAGCCCTGAGTAAGTCACCAGCCTTGTAGGTGTGTAATATGTATTATGCAGGGTCTAAAATTATGAATCTACATACCTGCGCAGTATGCTGCATGGCGTTCTGGTGCATCAGGAAGCAAGTGTTGAGAAGTTTTTATATGTTAAACTGCCAAGCTGTGTCCTGAGATGTTTCGGCATAATCTAATGTGTTGGAGTGAGGGTGGGCTGATATTGCATTCACTAAACTCATTCTTGCAGTATCCCTTCATGTGCAGGCATAATAAATTGAGAAGCGATCATCCCTCAACTTTGCCTTCAAAACACTGCTGTTTGTAGTGCAATAGGATAAATTCTGAATGTTAAGCCAGTCATTGGGACTTGTTGGTTTCCTCCAAATATACTGCTGCATAAATGAACATTCCTGTAAGGTAAATGACCCCTCACCAGGTTTGGGCGTAGTTAACAAGCATGGTGGATTGGTTGCACAATGACATTTATTCAGCAAACTCTGAAACCATTCTTCGGCACGAAAACAACTAAAATTTTAAATGAAAGCCTGTGTGCCCTTCCTCTGGACGGGTCTCCGCATTTAGGTGGGGAATCAAGGTCACACACATAAAGGCCTCATCAATTACAGTAAATGTCCGATTTTTCGACTTCTTAGGAACTGCAAAAACATGTAAAAATGGTGCAGTTTGAAAAAACGAATGTGTGGCTTTTACTGCCCTCAAGCTTTCAAATTTTCACAATCAAATTCTAAATTGCTCTGAAGTCCTGCCAGTACACTTATTTGGTGTCTCGGTGCTTGTGCTATGACAGGAAATGGTGGGTGTGTGTATCATTAAGGAAGGCATACATCCCGTTTGTGGCAGTGGCTCCTTATGCTTCACTGCAATATATTACGTATGTTTGACTGCATAACATTGCTGTTCTGTGGCGAAGCTGACTTTGGGAACCAACATTATGCAACGAGACTTTTACCGTGCTTTCCATGTTATGAAGCCATCGGCAAGGATGATGCAACATATTGGCTGCTTTTGTGTACTTGGTAAGAGTGTGCCAGCAAATGGAAAGGATAACTAGAAAAAAATCAGAAGTTTATTTCTGGAAATTGACTTTATTTCTCTGAAACGGTGTCCACAAAGATCAAACGAAGCATGCTTGAAAGATATGCGTGAAAGATTCCCGCGAATACATACAATACTGCGAGCGGCGAGTCACGCGGCAGTTTTGCATGTATTTGTAGGCATCTTTCATGCTCGGAAAATCACTTTTATGTAGCACGTATTGAGCAACAGAAAGCTGTATCAGGAGTTTCTCATGTTGCTCTAGAATCTTCTCATTGACACTCTTTATTTAGCTAAAATAATGGAGATTTAGGACATCTAATTAGGCGGAATGGGGGGGGGGGGGGCAAAAAATTATCTGTGTACTTCCAAGCAACGGCAAACATAACTTTGTTTCTGTCCAGGTACTTGGCATTTGCATATTTTTAAAGTTTGGATAAAGTTAAGTGAAACACCCTGTATATTAAAATAGATTAAGGTGCTTGCTCTCAAGCTGAAGAACCAAGAGTTATTGCTTCATGCTGTCATGGTATCTAGCCCTCCCATCTTTTTCATGCTGTGGATTGTGCGAGGACATTGTGCTGGCATGTGGACCTTTATTGAGTCATACTGCGCAAAGTTTCATCTGCTGTTTTATGTACAACCTTTGGTAAAATAAAAGACATCTGTAGGAGCACAAATGCTGCTTCCTCATTGAGATTGTGCTGCTGTAGGACTGCTAGGAGCTAGAACTTTATGATGTTTCGACCATTGCAGCAGGAAGGGAACAATACATTTCTTATTCACCTCCATTCAGTAACAGTATTTCTTCTGACTGTACTGTTTGGAATTTACCTTTATGTGTGTGACTTTCAGTTTATGTTCTGTGGGCATGAGAAAATGTGGCCTGTTCTATTCATCTCGCACATTTATTGCCTTTTGGATGTAATAGTCTTTTACATTTTTTTCTTCTTAATACACTGAGCCATGTCATTGTCTTTGTGCGTGTAAGCATTCCTTTACAGCAGTTGAATGATCTGCCTTCACTAAGAATTGACACTGTCTTCCCGAGAGGATTATATGAATCACTATATGATGGGTGCATTGCTAATATTGTTTATATGTTTTCTTTTTGTTTGCACTGATAGTGATAACCTCCGTTTCAATCGTTTGTTAATAAACATAATCTGTATTTTTATAATCTCCTCAGCATTTTATTCTCTTCAATGCTTCAATAGAATAGCAATGATGGCACTTACAAGTTTTATTTCTTATTGCAATTTAATGCCTTGGCTATGACATATTCATCAGCAGTTTAATAATGAGCCAGTTCTTGAAATCCATCTGCATTTATTTATTTATTTTTTTATTCCTGCATTGGTTCATCTACGACACTGGCAATTCTGGTGCCACTGCTTTCTAAGTTTCTCTGATGCAGAGATACGAATATTTGAATACATTGAATAGCTTTTAGTCTGAAAACCACATTTTCAAGGTCTTAGATGACTTAAAATTTTTTGGGTCCCTAAAATTCTTGAATATAATTTTATGTAAACAGATGTCAGGATTATGAAAAACTATTGGCATCTTTATTCTAAAAGTGTTTATAAACTATAAACTTGTCATAGCATTACCATACATATCTATCCTAGTGCACGACACGGTAGAATGTAAAAGACACCCAATGTCAAGATGAAATTATTTCCAGTGCTTAGCACTAAATCCTGTTTTGAAGGCTGTGCAGTGAGTGGCATGTTGTGCTCACAGTTAACATGTGGTGGCTCTCAAACACTTGGTGAATGGTCTCTTTGTAGCCAGAGCGACCGAAATGTATAACAGTATACTCTACTTGGAAATTATCGGTGACCATCTCGCTATATATAATGCTATAAATGTGACCATCAATTTCAAGAGAAATACCAAATACACAGTGCTTTCCCAGCTCTTTTTGTAAATGCAATTTTGAGGTGGAGCTGTTTTAAAGGAGTTCGGTCAGCCTGTGCTAGTTCTTGTTTGACCTCTTGGAGAATAACTCAATACAGTGACGCCCGATTTTTCGGACATTCCCGATAATTCGGACGCCTTCGTGGCACCGCCACGTGAATAACTGAATGTATAAGAACTCTGAAATCTCGGATGCAAAAAACCTTCGCCGTCCAATTTTCGGGACTTTTTAATGACCGCAGGTCTGAAACGGCACTAATCGAAGCCACGCCGGAGGGGGCTAAAGCCCCGGAGCCCCCTCCCCCGTAGTCGGCGCCTATGCATGCTGGTCGCCAAATTATTATTAGGTGACTCACTCCACTTGAGTGAAAGGCTACATTCCAATATTACAGCTTGTAAGAATTATTTTGCAAAGCTTATACCGTAAAATACCGCGGAAGCGCCCACCCCACGTTCAGTGAAAACTTGTCCGGTCGAAGCAGTAAAAACCAAGATGGTGGCCAACGAAAAACTTCTAGGCAAGGCTACACCGTAGCAAAGCTACGGTGACAGCGGAATCGAAGAAAGCATGTTTATTTTCAAATGGTAAATGATGGGGACACGAACACAGTCAACGAACGATTTTCCGGACACCTTCGCGGCACCGCCACGTACCTCATAGAGTCAATGTACAATCTGAAATTTCGAGCGCGAGAAATCTTTGCTGTCCGATTTTCCGGACTTTTTGCCATGACCGCAGGCCTGAAACTGCATTAATCGAAGCCACCACCGCCCCCATTTTGATTATCTCGCCGCCTCGAACCGGTGCTCTCGCACACGGATCCGCTGACAGCCGTGGCCACCACCGCGGCAACGCTAGGCCTAGCTACTCCGACATTCGCTACGAAGCTTCTTGCTGTTCGCTGCCCTGTTTTTCATTTAAACCAATCGCCGCTGTTAGCAGTGACGCCCACTCCGCCTTCGTTATCCTCGCCAATGGCTTCGAAGCTTGGAAAGCACGGCGCGTCCTATAATGCCGGTTCCTAAAAGTCAGCTTTCAGTTTCCGCGGTGAAGAATACGCGAAGTATTGCGGTGAAACATATCAAGGGTGGGAATGTTATGCATTCCACCTATTAGGGAGCGGCGTACTTTTTAAAGTACAGTACCATTTTCATTTGTAAATAATTAAAGAACAAATATACTGTGTTCTTTAGTACGCCATTTTGCTAAAAAGAGTCCTGCCAAGACGACCACATTGTAGTCTTTTTGTCAGCTCCATGATGTATTTGATCTATTCATCGCTAAATTTGGAGAAGTGCTGAACATAGCAGGTGCTGCTGTACATGCACCTTCTTTATTTTTTATCAAGAATATCATTCACGAAGCTGAGGTTTGTGTGGAAGTTTTAGAAAAGAATGGCGTAAAGGATGCATGCATGACGTTTCATATACAATACATATCTATAGCGTCGCGAAAAAAAAATGTATGGTGTACTGTACTTTGTGAAGTACACTGGGCCTATGTGTATGTTAGAGGGGTGTGCTTGTTCTCGAAGCACACATGGCGGCTTTTCTACCATTATTTTTTGCTGACTACAAACACCTCAGAAGCGATTGCAGGTAAAAATATATTAAGTATTACATCAAATTTGCTATTATTCCTCCTGGTTCCTTTCTTGCTGCCGAGAAAGATGACGCTCTTCAGAGTCAATAAAATAGCGAGCAGTGCTGCATTAAATTTAAATAAATAAAAATGCATTTAGCTATCATGTGAAGGTTATTTAAAACGACATATTATTTATACAGGATTTTATTACAAATCGTAATATAGGTGGGAAGAAATAGAAACCAACAAAGACGATCTATATTCATCTGCCAATTGGGTTGAGTTATGCAATGAAAGTAGAGCAACCCGCATAAAGGAACCAGATGTAGATCCCATGTGTTGAAAGGTCACTAATTTCTCTCGAAACTGTTGCCGACCAAATCATACAACAGGACTGAAATGTCTGTTGAATGTTTTAACTACCACTGAACCAAATGCTGAATGCTTTAGTTTTGAAAACCTGCATTCAGCGTGTAGATGTGCATCAATAATATATTTTCATCGCGAACGCCTCAAAGCAACACCAAAGTCCTTCCCCGTCAAATGCTGCACATTTGAAAAGTAAAAACACCTCCCAGCAAAGAATATTTTCCACTAAAATGCTCAATTTGCTACCATGCAGAAGGTTACGAGTGCTTACGCAAAGTTTGTTTCACTCTTCGCTGCAAAAAAAAAAAAAAAAAATTATGGGGTTTTACGTGCCAAAACCACGATCTGATTATGAGGCACGCCGTAGTGGGGGACTCCGGAAATTTGGACCACCTGGGGTTCTTTAACGTGCACCTAAATCTAAGTACACGGGTGTTTTCGCATTTCGCCCCCATCGAAATGCGGCCGCCGTGGCCAGGATTCGATCCCGCGACCTCGTGCTCAGCAGCCCAACACCATAGCCATGCACTGAGCAACCTCGGTGGGTTCTTCGCTGCAAGCCTTTGTTTTTTGAAGCTCCAAAATATATCCCAGCAAAGAATATTTTCCACTAAAATGCTCATTTTGCTACCATGCAGAAGGTTATGAGTGCTTACGCAAAGTTTGTTTCACTCTTCGCTGTAAGCCTTTTTGTTTTATTGCGATAGCAATTATATGGACACTTCAACCGGATTTCTGCCGTCGCCGTGAAGTTCCGTATAGATAAAATCTTCGCCGCGCGCCGTATGCCCGAGCGGAAGCGTGCGGGGATGCGCGCTATCACGGAGAGCGAACGCACTCAATCTCCCACGCGCAAGCAAGGAAGCGGGAAGCCAGCGCAGGCGGGGGGGGGGCGCACTTCTACTCTGCCAACAACCGCGCTCGTCGCTCGCCCGCACCATCTCTTATCTCCACACGGCTCTGACCTTTGTATGCGCCGTACATTCGCCGCTCAGTTTCCGTTGAAGCGATAGACCGCACGTACCTTAATTCGCCCGCTGCGGCGTATGCGCTTGCTGCCAGCGTTGTGACAGTCGTTGTCTGCAGTCATTCAGTGTGATCTATTCATGTTTGTTTGAGCGCGCTCACACCACGCTTGTTCATTCGGTTAGTAATAGTCGGGCCACATTTTTCAACGCACGCTACACATGCAATGCTGCCCGGATGGGCAGTGCAGCGCTACAGGTGTGTCCCTTCGCACGCGCTGCCCACGGGAAGCGCTTCTCATCAACACCACCGTTTCAGACGCGCCTTCTCGTGGTCATCGAGTCTCTCTTCATGTCGGTCTACTTACGCCGCAGCACACCTGCTTACTTAATCAGCTCATATTTACTACAATTCATATTGCTACCAAAGCCGCTCACCTTACTTCGTATGACATTGCTGTGTTGCTATCGCATTCATTGCTTCGCCCTTAGGGCGAAACTGTGACATTTTTTTGAAGGATAGGATAGGAATAAACTTTATTTGTCCAGCGGTTAAGGCTGTTGGTGCCCGGGGCTAGGCTGCCAGGGGTCCATCGCCGGAGAAAAATCTTTCGAGATCCTCGGCAATGGCCCTGGCCCGCTGGACGGCCCACTCCTGGTCCTCGGGTGCCTCGCTGAGGAGGGCGGCTTGCCATCTCTCAGCGAGGCGCCCCGCTTCAGCTCCAAAATAAATCATGTACATATGGTGAGCTACATCAGGTTTTGCTGCCACAAAGGCCCAGCGTACTTTATAAAGTACACTATATATCGTAGCGTTTCAAAGAATAAAGCGGCGCTCATGAAACTTTCACAATGTACTTACAGTGTGAAACTATAATATCACACAAAAATCAGCAAAATGTCATTTGTAGATTTTTCTTGGTATATAATGGGTTAATTATACACGCCTGCACCTACAGTCTCCAATAACAGTAAGATCACCGATACTAATAAGTGTAATGGCAGGCCTTCAGAGCTATTTCGGAGTACCTGTGGCAATTTGAGCCCTTGGGGGCAGTAACAGCCCTTTTCGGAAGTCCGAAAAATGGGACGTTGAATGTATATATCGACCTTTTAAGTTCATAAGAATATCCGTATTTAACCAAAGACGGCAAAAAAAAAAAAAAAAAAAAAACGCTTAACCTTGCACTTGGCCGCGCAAATGCTTGAAACAGCGAAGCTGGGCGATCGTAGCCCAGCATTTTCCGGAAGTTCGCGCGAACTTTTGATCTCATTACTCATGATGATGATAATTTATTTCCGCGCGTCTCTGACTTGCGGCCTTCACTGCGCGTTGCATAGCGCAGCTTGCAACACCGGCACCGCTTTGAATGCCGTCAACGTGTCCCAGCAGACCCGCTCAGTGAATTCGTCTCTTTTCACCTCGCAGAGCATGAGCGTGCAAACGCGCCAGCTGTGAACGAAGACGACAACACTCGAACTCGAAAGCGATCGTCCTAGGTGACGGATGGACGGCTTTAACAGCGAAGCTGTTTATAAGCCAGCCGTAATTTTTGGTTCGTATCAAGAAACTATGAAGAAATCAAAGAAAATAAACTTTCTTGCCGACGCGGGATTCGAGCCCGCGTACTCCCAGTCCCAAGGCGAGCGTCGTAACCACTAGGCTATATATATATATATATATATATATATATATATATATATATATATTTGAACATGGTATTTATCACAATGAATGAAATGTTGTATGTACAGGAACTATTTACAATCATATGAGCACCAGGTGGACATAAGTAATCACACGTCAACGAGCAGTCCATATTAAAAAAATGTCACACACAGCAACACCGTCCAACACAACAAAAACTTGAAAGGTGAAGTTAAACACCTAATCAAAAGTGGGTACCAATCCAGCTGACGTTCTTCTTGGTCGTAAATATCCTTTCAGTGCATCATCATCAGAGCGAAATATGATCTTGAGGAAATTGTTTTTTCTGCATTTCGGTCTCGCATACGAGATTTCCATAGGCTATATGCAGGCCTATCAGTAAAAACATATCGAATGGAACATCATCACACGGAGCAACAAGATATCGGATACTGTGAGAATTTAGATCAAAGTATTTTGCAAATTTTTATGGATAACATCCCAAAATGAAATGGCATCTTTACAAACAATAACCTAGCTTGCACTCGGCCGCGCAACGCTTGAAACAGCGAATGGGCGATCATAGCCCAGCATTTTCCGGAAGTGCGTGCGAACTTTTACTCATGATGATGACGATTTCTTTTTGTACGTCTCGGACTTATACCGCCGTCACTGCGCGTTGCATGGTGCAGCTTGCAACACCGACGCCGCGTTCCAGGAGACCCGCTCCGTGAATGCGTCTCTTTCGCATAGAGCGCCTCTTCACCTCACAGAGCACGAGCGTACGAACGCGCCAGCTGTGGAGGAAGAGGACGCTCGAACGCAATCATATGGTTCGCATGAATGAATGTTCTGCAAGCGTGGCTGTACAGCCTAGTGGTTGCGAGGCTCGCTTTGGGATCGGGGGTACGCGGGTTGGAATCCCCGCCTCGCAAGAAAGCTTATTTTATTTTCTTTCTTGATAGTATCTTGATACGCACCACAAATTACGGCTGGCTTAATAAACAGCTTCGCTGTTAAAAAACAGTGTTCAATGGTTTCAGGCACGTCACAAAGGCGACAGTTAAGTGAGGAAACGAAAATATTCTTTTTCTGTAGCCATGTTTTAACGGGCAAGGTTTCAGTGTGTAATTAAAAAAAAACAGTTTTTGTAGAAGGGGGATCTGGCATTTTGCGCACTCTTGCAAGCACATCATGTCCTGGTAATGTGACGTATACGGATCGATAAAACGGCGGAGGGAACAACATCGATATTAAATATTTATAAAAACATTTTTTGTGACACAGTGAACAAATAATCTTCAGAAAAACGAAAAATCAGAAAAGAAATAGAAAAATAAACCTCACACCATAAACCCCCATGAACAATGTCGAGAAATTAAATTTGAGGACACCACCAACTCTGGCAGGACATGAACCAGGTTAACCTGCAAGAAAGCTCGTAATGCCCGATGAGTGCTATCCCGAAAAAAGAGAAAGCGCCAGACTAACTGTCGCACACATAAATGCACTAACCCTAACCCTCCAGCACTCACTGGTCGAAAAATATCGCGTCTCATAGGTTCAAAACTGGAAGATCATATGAACGTTGAAAAAATCTATATGAAAACGTTGAATGTAAAGCCTTGCGCAGTGAAGATGAAAGACATAGAAAAGTTTGGTTGCCAAAAACATGTTGCAGGCTTCTGCTCTTCCAAATATTGAAAGACGGTGCGGGACAAAGGTATTTGTGTAGCGCTGAAGGGCTGGAACGCGCTCTCTCCCGTAGTGTGCACTGAACTCGTAGGCATGCAGTGGAACTCGTAGATATTTAGGTGGCACACAGGACCACTAAATGCCAGCATAATGTGATTGTGTAATGGCCCAATACCCAAACCATCGCCCTGAGCTCTTAGCGCTATTCATCCGCGCACCGGAGACAGAACCAAACTCTTCTATGATAGAAAGAGTTTTATCGATGCTGGGCTTGTCTTTGCAGAAGAATGCGATATCATCAGTGTATGCTAACACTTTTACCTCATTACCAAGAATATTAAAACCGCGAACACTGCTACAGTTCAAAATGCTCAACCAGAGTGGTTCTAAGTAAAGGGCAAAGAGGAGCGGGGACATAGGGCATCCTTGTTTCACGGAAGAACGGATGTGGCCGGGATTTGAGAGGCTACCATTGACAACAAAACGGGTTGTACAATGACTGTAAGCGACGCTTGCAGAGCAAGCATTTATGCGAAGCATCGCAGATCTCTTTCAATTGGATACGGTCTGCGCGGCCGTGCTATACGCAGCTACCGCCGGAGTACTGTTGATCAGGGTTCATAGTTCGACATGGATGGCTAAGGTTATAAAGAGCGATAACGGATTTTAATGATCGGAACGTCATCCGTGCACCTGGCGCCACCACCTGCAGTACTTTGCTTGCGTCATCAATACACCTTACACTGCCACCTGCAGGAGTTCGTGTCGCCGCAGCGCCGTCGTTTGTACTGGTCGGATCAACTTTCCTAGCATTGATAATGGCACCAGGCTGTGTGGAGATGAGCAGGAGGAGCAATGCTTACGTATACTTAGACAACTCCCAGAGGAGCTTCTGCGTGAATTTTTTATCCTTAGGCGCGAGCAGGTAAGCGTACGTAGAAGTGTTCAATGTTAAACTTTCGATTACTGTTTTAAGATCTAAAGCGTGTTTTTGTGGTAAATTTGAATATTTTTCCTTGTTTGTGCATGAAAATAAAACTTCTATGTTTAAAATAACAATTTATATAATCACTGAGTAGAGCATGGTCCTTGAAAGTCATTAGAAATGGGTACATATGTCTCCTCCAAGCCAGCATGAACCCCGGTGCAATATTGATATGAAGTTCTGAAGCATGCAGATGTGTCGACTGTGCAAAATATAATTTTACGAGTAGCTGGAGTAATCTGTCTGTCCGGTTTTTCTGTTTCCAGAAAGGCTCTCGGGGGGAATTACACTTGTGCCAGTCTGTGATGGCAAGCTTCCTGTGCAGCAATATTGATTGACAACATTTGTTTTATGTTCGTAACTCTAAATACTAGCTGTGCATGGCTCACGGTTCTCGCACCATGGCAGTAATAAATTTGTTGGTATGAAACTGAGCTTGTGGACACTTGAACATTATACTCAGTGACTGATTTCGCTATTGGAAATAGAACAAACGGCTCACGCTGTCATGAATTTCAGCGTTCTGGAGACAAGACACAAAATGCGCATGATAGAAAAAAAATAGCAGGTATGTATACGGCCGAGCAACTCATGAATACTTAAACAATAGCACTATTATGGCGTCTCTGTTGGCATGACGTTTATTCAGCCCGAGTACTCGGCAGCGAACCAGCAAAGGCACACACCCGATGATGATGATCACACATAACTGAAGATGAGGATCGCGCAACGTAGGATGATGATGATAATATACAGATGAAGAAGACGTGCGTAATAAGCGCTCACACTAATCCCCCCCGTGGAAGCGGCCATCCTGGCCGCAGGTCTAGGCGACGAAGAACGCCGCGTGAAGGATTTCATGCGGCAGACATTGACGACCTCGGTGCTGCGACAACGGCGGTGTGTTGCGGCGACAACAGGAGTCACGCGATAATTGACGGGCGATGTCTGCTCATGGCTCGATGAATCGCGGCTCAAACTTGTCACACAAACCAGGCGTGCGAAGGGGCGTCAATAGGAGTATATTTCGTCACCAGGTCGGAAGGACAGGCGTATATGCAATGTGTCGTAAATGATCTTCCGGTCTTGTTGTCTGGCCGCTGTGTTTACGCGAGCCCGCTGGCGACACTGAGCGAGTCGTGAAACGAATTCTTCGCTAGACGATGTAGATGGGTTGACAGGAGAATCAAGGAAAGAAACGTCGATCTAGAAGGGAAGTAGGCGACCGTCCGTAAACTAGGTAAAATGGCGAGTGGTACGCTGAGCGGCCGTGTTGTAGGCGAAAGGTGACGAATGGTAGAAGCCTGTCCCAATTCTTGTGATCAGGTTGAATATGTACGGCGATCATGTCAGCAAGCATGCGATGAAATCGCTCTGTCAAGGCCGTTAGTCTGTGGATGGTAACTCAAAGCTGTTTTGTGGGTGGTACCAGAGGCGCGCAGGACTTCGTTTAAAAGTTGCAAGAGAAAGGCCTTTCTACGGTCGCTTAGCAGTACCCGAGGAGCACCATGACGCAGAATTATAGCTTGAAGGAAGAAGTTGGCAACTTCCGAAGCTGAGCCAGTGATCGCTGATGTTGTCTCAGCGTAGCGCGTCAGGTGGTCGATGGCGGTCACTATCCATCGATTAACAGCTGCAGTAACAGGAAGGGGCCCGTAAAGGTTGATACCAACAATATCAAATGGTGCGATGGGATTCGCCGGCAGGAGCAGAGGTTGGGAGTTAGTGACGCTGACACGGAGAACAGGAACCGATCGACGTACGTACCTCACCGCACTAGTAGAAATGCCAGGCCAATAGTAACGGCTCCGAATGCGATCGTAGGTTTTATGGAAATCGAGATGGCCAACAGTCATGTCATCGTGGAATGCTTCGAGGACATGGGCTCGAAGAGAGCGCAGTAGAACGGGCACCCAGCTTTGACCGTCAGGGTGGTAAATATGAGCCGATACAGCACGCGATTGTCCAGCTTGAATTGTGCGAGTTGGCGTCGAAGCCGCGCGTTAGGTGGGAAATGTTGATGAAAATACGCCAATGTCATCCAGGTTCAGAGACAAGTTTTCCATTCCAGGCCACGCAGCACGGTGTCAATCATGCGTTCGAAAGTCGCAGGTGCATTGCATAGCCTGAAAGGCATGACGTTGAATTCGTAAAGTCCATCAGGGGTGGAAAACGCTGTTTTTTTTTTCTTTATCGTCTTCGTGCATGGTAATTTGCCAATAGCCGGAACGCAGATGGTGGCTTGAAAAGTATTCTGCGCCTTGTAGTGAATCAAGGGCGTCGTCAATGCGAGGCATAGGGTATACGTCCTTTCGAGTGATCTTATTGAGGGCCCGGTAATCGACGTAAAAGCGCACGGAACCTTCTTTTTATCGGACCAAAACAACCGGAGATGACCAAGGGCTAGCTGAGGGCCGGATGACCCTCTGTTGTAGCATGTCCGCGACATTTTCTTCTATGATTTTCCGCTCGGCTAGGGACACGCGGTACGGGCGTCGGCGCACTATGGACGCTTCGTCTGTCTGAATGCGATGCACTGCAGCTGTGGTTTGGCCCAGAGTCGACGAATGGACATCAAAAGAATTTGCGTGTTTGTTCAACAAAGCAAGCAGCTGCTGCCTCTATGAAGGTGGCAAGTCACTGCTGATGGCTGCAGTAAGGGAGAAGGGAGAAGCAGTATCACATGTAGAAGGGTCTTTGGAAGACGTAGGTTTAAGGGGCATGACGCATACAGGCCCTGGGTCGGCGGCGCAAGCCACTGTGGTGCTTTGCGGAAGGAGAATTTTCTCCGATATAGCGTTCGTGGCGGTGACAAGCGCCAAACCATTGTGAAATCGAACCACACCTGGTGAAAAAAACGATGCCTTTATGAAGGCAACGGGAAGAGGGCAAGACCAAGGCGTCACCATGGTCGATATCGTTCGACATAATGGTAATAATTCGCCGTCGGCCGGGAGGCACTTCGGTATCTTCCGCAGCGATCAGGCGCAACGGCGTGTGTCTTCCCCAAGTAATTAGTCGGTATCCGTAAGATCCGTGCATAACGCGTTGACCACAACAAATAGCAGCGGAAGCAGAAAAGAGAAAATCCCACCCTAAAATAAGTTGATGAGCGCACGGCGACAGCACAGCTATTTGTATATGGTGCTGGATATCATCGATCAGGACACGGGCAGTACAAAGAGCGAGATGTCGAACAGTGTCCCCGTGGACTGCAACTAGCGTCGGTCCATCGTATGGCGTCGTGACTTTCCTGAGGCGGGAACATAAATCAGCATGAATAACGGAAATTGTTGCACCTGTGTCCACGAAAGCATCGACGGGCACCCCTTGGACAAACGCCGAAACCATACTGGACGGGCGCGCTGGAGGAATGCATCGTTTTCCGGACGAACGTTAGAGTTGAGTGAGACGGCCATAGTGGTGACGTGGAGCGGCGGAACGGCGAAGGGGAGCGGCGTCTGGCTTCACTTCACTTCAGTGCTTCGGTCTTCACTCGATGCGGGCGGAGATGTAGAGCGGAGCGGAGGCGAAGAGAAACGCTGGCTTTGGGAAGAGGCTCCACTGAAAAAGTTGCGTTCACAGATGTCGTATCCCCGACGCTCGTCCTGCTGGCGCTTGCGGCAGAAACGTGAAATATGGCCGCGATAGCCGCAGTAATAGCACGTGGGACGTGACAGACGCCAAGGCGGGTAGTACAGGGTGCTAGGTGCTCCGGGAGTCAGTGCAGTCAGATGGGCCGATGAAAGCTCGGCGGCATTGACGGGATGTTCACTGAGGCGTGGCAGCAACCGACGCCTACGTTGTTAGCGGCACCGTTGAGTTGTCGTTGCCTTGAGGCCCCAGTCAAAAAAGAATTGACTAGCTCCAATTGACTTTTCCAATAGGAATCAACTGGGACCAATAAGAACCAATTGAAAAATCCTTACTTCCAACTGGTTACGATTGGGTCAGAGGAGGAACCAATTGGAGTTGCCAATTGTAATGAACTGGACCCCATTAGAACCGATTGGAAAATCCTTAGGTCCAACTGGTTCAAAGTGAAACCAATTGAGTCCAATTGGACTTGGTTCCAACCAAGTGGGAAATCATTACCTCCAGTTGGTTACGTTTGAGTCAGGGATGCAACCAATTGAGTCCAATTGGACTTGCCAGTTTGAACCAGCTAGGCCCACCTAACATTCCCAACTACTAAGTCTAATTGGACTACCAATAGGAATAAACTAGAACGAAACCAACTGGAAAATCATATTTCCAGTGTATGAGCCCAGTCAAAGTAAATGGAATGAGTATATATGCATGCGGTATACACTAAGGCTATAGCAAGCGTGTTTCTGACAGCAGGAATCCTATTTAGGTTTGCTTTGTGGGGTATATATGCATTATATGTGTATTGGTATTGCCCGTTGGTGCAATTGGTCATTCCAACCAATTGGTACCTATTGGGTACAATTGGTCACTCCAACAAAAACCAATTGGTCACGTTCCAGCTGGTTCAGTTGGTTCAGTTATGTACTAATTTACGATTGGAAATTTCCCAATTGGAGTCAATTGCTTTTTTTGACAGGGGCGTGGCTGCATCTTCCGCGTACGGTGGTAGGGGTCGAGAGATGGAGGATTGCACGCACGCAGAGTAGGTCAAGGACGCCAGTTACGGCGATGACAAGCCCATTGATTGTAATTTTTCGCGTATCATAGCTCGTATCATGACACGCAGATGTGGGTCCGCCGTAGAAGAATATTCGCGAAAGTCCGGCTGAAGGCGAACAGACTCAAGTTCGTCCAGGCGTTGACACGTGGTGACGATGCCAGCGATTGTAGCGGGGTTCTTGATGGCAAGAGCATTGAAGGCGACTGATCTAATGCCTTTCAGAATGTGGCGCACTTTGTCTGACTCTGGCATAGAAGAACTCACACGGCGGCAAAGCGCAAGAACATCCTCTATGTACGATGTGTAAGACTCGCCTGGCTGCTGTTGGCGATTATCGAGGGTTTTCTTTGCGATGGTAGAACGAACGGCCGGTGTACCAAATACTTGGCGGAGCTGCTGCTTGAAGGCAGCCCAGTCAGTAAAGTCTATCTCGTGGTTGAAGAAGCATGTCTTCGCCACACCCTTCAGGTAGAAGGAGACGTAGCGGCGCTTGTGGGGGTCGTCCCAACGATTAGCGGAACTTACTCGCTCTTAGTCGTCCAGCCAGTCCTCCACATCTTCCCCACGAAGACCAGCGAAGAGATGGGGGTCACGCTGGTGGCTGCTTATGATGCAAGGGTGGCTGGTGGTGTCAGAACGGTAGCGGTAGAAGTGGAGGGTGGTTCATCCTGAGACATGCTAGCGGACAGTCGGCGCAAGTGGCGGCCTGCATGAACGAAGCTCCAGGGGGTAGACAGAGCGGGAAGAGGACTGAGTATCGAAGAGCCACCTCCACCACTTATGACGTCTCTGTTGGCACGACGTTTATTCGGCCTGAGTACTCGGCAGCGAACCAGCAAAAACACACACCAGATGATGATGATCACACAGAACTGAAGATGAGGATCGAGCAACGTAGGATGATGATGATAATATACAGAAGAAGAGGTGCGTAATAAACGCCCACACTATGTAGTTTAACCCAGATATATCGCAGTCGACGGGGATCGCAACATAGTTCGATATATCTATAATTAGAAATATCTATGTGCCTATGTGAAGCTTATCTAAACCTCCGCACGTCAAAGACAATTTCCCGAGATTGTGAAAAGCGAGAATTCACGGATTTGCTTCTACAAGGCTGTGTCACACGCACAAAAGTTTACTTATTTTTGCATGCGAACGTTGCTCCCGCTGCAGAGTTGTCTACCATTGATAATATTCCGCCCGAATAAGAGATCGTGGTGCACCTTGTGCACGTTGATGTCGAGATAAGGATGAATTTGACCCAGTACGGAAGCAAACCAGCCTCTATATGGATAAGCACCGTTCCGCCATCAGCGCACTTGTTCTGTGAGTTGCGCGTGATGTGCCAGGCTACATGTAATACCAGGGTCACAAGGCCGTTTTCGATCGCGATTTAGCCGTATCAGGAGTTAATTTTTCGATCACGAATGGCTCCCTCCTGTAGATTGCTTAAAGGAGCCAATCGTCATAGAAACCGATCGTCATAGGTCGGCAACGAGTAATTCATGCAGACTGTTATCGAGTTTCGGTATCAGAACTGAATTCCTGTTGGAACGACTAGTACTTGTGCTTGCTTCTCGCCCATCCCAAGACCACCATGTATCTCTCGCGCGATACTGGGAATTACGACACCTTGCAGTCCATTCTCGGCCCTTACTGGCCAATGCGTCAGTGGGCGACTGGTGACTACACAGATGCTGTTAGATTTAAACGTGGCCTTCTATTTCCAGAATATCCATAATTTATTTCCATTCACATTTAACTAGCAAGAACGAATAAAGTTATGCAGAAAGCATCGATAATGATTGTCAGTGCAAGCGAATAGCCCGAACGAGAGCAAGCGACAGAGCGAACTAACGTTTTTCTTGCCAAATTCAACCATCAGCCACGAAGCAAGTAAACAGCCGAAAGTGCCAAAGAAATTTATTCACTTTATAATGTATTCGGCATGGACTGGATCGCACGGCATACATAGTCTTGTGCGCTGTTGCCGCGACATTCTTTCGGCCAAGTGCAGATGTGGCTGACGGTGGTTTGTTAATTCTTGAAATGTCGTGTAAAAATCTGTCCTAGTGGGGCTTGTGGTCTGTTTTGTTACGGCCGCGTGCGGAGACATAGAATACCGTTAAGAGAAAGCCCTGGTATTCGAAACTCATCTCCAATTCCGAATTCCATGTCCGAAGCTACTCAATAAAAGGTCGAGTACGTGTCATCCACAATTTCTTATGGAACGAATATCGGACCAGGAAGTTGTTTACATTTTTGAAGCAGAGTGGGGATCTGCTCACACTCATAGTGAACAGCCACAGTTTGCACCATCAAGCCATCCACGTGTGCAGCGAGCAAAACTGAGACTCTACTGTGTGTTTTTTTCTTAGTTACATGCATGAATTGCCCATCGTATTCAGTGTCTTGTCTGGCAGCATCTGCCACAATAGTGTCATTTCAAGTTCGTCGGGAATTAATATTTACGATGGCACAAGAAGTTATGTACTCGTTCGGAGAAGCGCACTTGCTGGGGCACAGTGCAGAGTTAAATGTATTAAATGAGGCGGGGAACGGGAGTTCGAAATACGCTTAGTACAGCGCTATACTTTTGGGTTGGAGTATACATACGGCAGGCATTGCCAAATCCTGACTGGGAGCTTACCACTGTCTTTGAAAAGAAAATTGTCACAAGCATTGCATTCTACCGGTGCTAACATATGGGGCAGAAACTTACAGGTTAACAAAGCAGCTCGAGATCAAGTTAAGGACAGCACAAAGAGCGATGGAACGAAAAATGCTAGGCCTAACGTTAAGAAACGGGAAGAGAGCTGGTGTGGATCAGAGAGCAAACGGGGATAGCACATATTCTAATTGACATTAAGAGAAAAAAAATGGAACTGCAGGGCAGGGTCATGTAATGCGTAGGGTGGATAACCGGTGGACCATTAGAGTTACAGAATGGAATACCAAGATAAGGGAAGCGCAGTCGCGGACGGCAGAACACAAGGTGGGGTGATGAAGGGAGGAAATTTGCAGGCGCAAGTTGCAATCAGCTAGCGCAATTGGACAGGGGTAATTGGAGATCGAAGGGGAGGCCTTCAATCGTCCTGCAGTGCACATAAATATAGGCTGATGATGATAATTTTGCATGGGCTTTCTGATGGGATGTTACAAATGTGCAATATAGACAATAAAGAGAATAACTCTATCTGCCTGGGTTCGACTGTAAATAAACGCGAAATATCTATTCTGACTTCATATACAGAGAAAACAGCACTTAATTAGCTACAATGTCTTGGTTCCTAATTATCAGAGTACTAAAATAGTCTGACAGTCACACGATTTCGCAGTTTCCAGCTCAGTGTGGCTCAAGGAGACACAGCTGTTGTAACTCCGTCTTGATGCAGACGTCGACATCAGTCGCTGTTGCTTGACGGTGCTGGTTTTCGGCTTGGGAACTCATGACCCATGCGGCACATGGCATGGTCGGTAGTGTGCCGAACCACATCAGCAACAAAACATGGCAATTGCCTTTGTGGTGCCCGACGGTGTCTGGTGACGGCTGCTTGGGACTAGATATGGAGTGTGGAGCAGTGCCACGGTGCAGTGTAGCCGGGGTTCAGGAGCAGGATGTGTTACCCATCTCCTGGTTGGCTCCTCTCTGGTCGAGGTCTCCTATGCTGCTTGTCCACGTCCCCAGGGCACAGCTGGAGATGCGTATGCATTGGTGCATGTCCACATCAGCAGTGCCTGCTAAGCAACCATCGCCTTCTTTTTCTTCTCGTCTCCTCCTCCCTCCTTGGCAGCTAAGATAGTAGCAGCACGTTACCTTGCTGATTGTGCTTTCTAGCCTAAACTGAGCAACACCTGCAACAATGCGAAAATCGTGTTGCCCAAAGCCTTTCACAAGTGCTGCACATGAAGGTAGCTGGCCGTGTCGTAAGATTAGTACTCTGTTCCACCTGCTGTGTGCCAGCTCCACCTACCTGCCCCTCCCGGAACTACTAGTTCTTGGGAGTTTATAACTGGTACGGAGGTTCCGAGAATTCATCACTTGGCAGCTGGGGTTGTGGCAGCACGGCATCCCGCTGATTGTTCTTTTTTGCTTGTGCAGGTTGGTCAACCTCCCATTCTGTAGTCCTGTTTTCTCTTGTTTGTTCCTTTTCCCTTTCTATGACTGTTGACCCAGCTGCTGTCTAATATATTGACTAAACGTGTCATCAAATTCTGAGCTCTCTAAAAATCTAGAAGCCTTGCGGGAGGAAAGTTTTAAGGCACAGCAAGATAAACTTGCAAAAGATTACAAAGTTATCACCCAAGGTAATAAAAACTTGAACAACATTGAAATTAAGGGTGTGCTGTCAACAGAGTCAGCTGGGAAGTGATTCTCCAGCAAATATGAGAAAAAAATTGGCTGTCCTGTGAGCCGCTACGATATTGATGTACGAGTACACAGCAGTGGCGTAGCCAGAAATTTTGTTCGGGGGGGGGGGGGGGCTCAAGTTGCAGCGCGGCCTCCTCCTTATAGAAGTTGTCGAGGCATCAAATACATGAATAATAACTGCATTGCCATTGCCAATGCCATTGTATATTAAATGCTGCAAACGAATTATTGAACGCTACGCACTGTGAAGACAAGTAAAATATGTATTTTTTCCTAAAACAATATGTTTGCATGTCGCAAAAATTGTGGCAGAAATAGCTGATATCAATGCTTCCGCGTTTTTTTTTGTCTATTTAATAAGTAAAGAACATATCACGCGAACTTTATAACTATATCAGTTCGAAACGAGCAAAGAAGTGCATGCAGCTTATATGAAAAACGTAAAGGCCATAAGATGAACAAGTTGAGGACAAATATTTTGATGAATCTTTGTCATTCAAAAACCTTGTTTACATTTTTGTACATATGCAAGGGCCAGTGAAAAACCTCAATGACGCTGTCCTTCGTTGGAATGGATTGCACAGAAGCAGCTGTTAGCGGTCGTATATTCTAATTGCATCGAAATTATAGTCGCAGCAGTGAGTACATATAACAAGCAGGAGTTCTGCAAAATGTACATTAGAAATGCGAAGATAGAATGGAATATACAAATGCGAAGATAAAGGGCAAGAAAGTGTCGCTGGAAACCAAGTTCACCGCTTGTATACACAAAACCTCGCAACAAGATACTTAAATATACATATAAGTCTGCAATAAATCTACGTATCTAAGGAAACGTCACTGTATATAATGCGTCAAACAAGACAAACATGTTGCGCAGTCACAGATAGTAAGCTTCATGCATACGAGTATAAAGACAGACGATCCAGGAAGGAACAAAACTATGATATCAGAATTCGTGATATGCATTTGGGCCATGCTGCGGTCGCGACAGCACCATGTGGCTAGAATAATAGAAAAGAATGCAGAAATCAATACGAAAATGCGTATTTTAACTGCCTGCAGAGCGGCAACAGTTATTCTGCACGCAAAATAAAAGAAGGGTATTGCTTCGTTTCAAAAAATGAAGTAAAATCATCTAGCTAAACAGGAAAGAAAAGGACAAAAGAAAGCCACGGATGATGCTGCAAGTTGATTTATCCAACATCCGAGTGCGTTTTGGGGAAACGCCGCGTGTGCCGGGCTTTCAATGAGCAAGGTCGGTCAAAATTGGTTATTGATGTCCCGTAATTTTTGTATTCGCATGATAATTTTGATAACCATGCTGTTACCATAAACTGTGAAAGTTTCTGTGGTTTTAAAAGCTAATGAACAGTCATACGTTTTCATAATTATTATAATAATATTTATAATATTGATTATTTTATAATAATTAATATAATTATAGGAACGTGAAGGAACAGATATTTTTACATGCATTTATTTTTGCTGCTTCGCTATCTAAACGATAAACTTCACTCGGCGGGGAAGTTTAGCGAAGCGTTTAGTAACTTCGGACACGTTGATGGCGACGTCTCTGTGGGCGTATAGAAGCACCAGCATAACCATGCGTTCCTCAGGCATTGTAGAGCGCAAGTGATTTTTTAGTAATCTCATGTTTGAAATTTTCTCTAGCGCTGGCAGTGGCAGTGGAAGGGTGGCTAGAATCTGCAGAAGTTTGTACTTATGTACATTTAACCTGCAGTCTCAATGAGAGAGGGCATCTATTGCTGTGCTAAAACCCAAACACACTTATTCGATATCGTTTGCTGAGCACCACGCTCGACAAGATAGACAGCCGTGCCTTCACGGAAGCCAGAATTCTTGGTCACTGGTCCCAGCCGACGTCGGAACGAACTGCTTGAAAAGCGCTAAAGCGAAACTGAGACATCCACACAAATGTAGCAATTTGCTACAATGGAAACCCAACCGGGTTCCTCAAAAGAAAGCTTCGCAGTTGAAGAAAATGGTAGAGCGGCTGCCCCGGAAAGGCGGTGGTCCCGGGTTTCAGTCCCGGACCAGGACGAATTTTTCTTCAACTGCGAAGCTTTCTTTCGAGGACCCCGGTTGGGTTTCCATTGTAGCAAATTGCTACATTTGGGTGGATGTCTCAGTTTCACTTTAATTACTTCTCTCCACCTAGCGGATTTCCGCTGAACTATTACGTCATATACTTGCCTTCGCTTCGAGTTGTCGACAAATTCGACTTCGCCCTGCCATCTGCTAGCCGCCTGGTTAGCTCAGATGGTAGAGCGGCTGCCCCGGAAAGGCGGTGGTCCCGGGTTCGAGTTCCGGACCAGGACGAATTTTTCTTCAACTGCAAAGCTTTCTTTCGAGGAACCCGGTTGGGTTTCCATTGTAGCAAATTGCTACATTTGGGTGGATGTCTCAGTTTCGCTTTAATTACTTCTCTCCACCTAGCGGATTTCCGCTGAACTATTACGTCATTTAAACGCGCTAGTACGCTTTTTAAAAGAAACAGGACTTAGTGAAAAACTATAGAATGTGCGGACTGATACGTTTCTTTTTCTTTTCTTTTTAATCTTCTCTTGTTTTCTATTTTTTTCAGCCCTTACTCCATCCCCGTGTGCAGAGTAGCCAACCGGACACTTAACCTGGTTAACCTCTCTGCCTTTCACTGCTTATTTTCTTTCCTTCCTTCCTTTATTCATTCGATATCGTTGACATCTTTGTTTATGTACCTTGCACAAACAGTAAGCTGTTCGAGTCCATCAATATCCGTCGCTTCGTCAGCAAGTACGGAGAAGCAGTCTGCAGTGTTCACTTTTGCATCTAGGCTTTGTTTGATAATTTCACCACAAATTTCTATAATTTGGTTTTGCACGTCTGATTTAAATACGAGGCATTACTGGGGCAACTTTCCAAATGGTTTTTCAGATGTGTATCTCCACAATCATCTCGCATGCGAAGAAGCGTTCTGGAAATAACAGTATTTTCAGCGGGGGCTTTACTTAAATCCATAGGACCAGTGTCCCTATCGCCACGGAGAGCAAGACCTTGCCGCCCGCAAGAAAGAACTATCTCAAATTAAATAGGCCGTTGAGTTTCTTCTGTTCTCTCTTATTTTACTTTGCCTGCCCTGGTCCAGCTTATCGATGACATTGTACGCGCTTCCTGAAAATGTTTGGAGAAAATTATCAGATGCCAGCTGGCAGTCACGGTGATATTTAATATTTTAGTGTGCGTGGAAGATTGCGAGCGCGTGCTTCCATTTCTGGAACGGCTTAGACACGCGCGTTTGAGTGCGTGCATGTTCGCCCAAGTTTATAAAAACATTAAACACAGAAAGTTCCAGAATTAAAAATCAGAAGCACGCCTTTGGAAATGTCAGTGCACTTTCGCGTCAAAAGTTTATGAGAACTTCATGCCCATCAAGTTTCGGAATTTAAATCAATGCGCTCCGTAGATTCCGGGGCCGCTGCAAGATGCTGCGACGCGCCCGCTCGCTACCGAAAAGCCCTTGAAACTTTGTGCTCGGATGGGGCTCCTTACGTTATGCGACTCCAGGTGCATGGGCGTTGCCACAAAATCCAGCCTGAGTTCGCAATTTTCGCGCCAAAATGTCTTTTCGAGCGTCAAAAAGACATTGTAGACAAAATCCAGAATGATTCCCGGCGCCGGTGGTTGTTTTGGTCGACGGTGCACGACAGCACGAAAAAATTTCGGGGAGGGGCTGAAGCCCCATCAGCCCCCCCCCCTGGCTACGCGCCTGGTGGATTCGTGTCGTGTACTTCTTCTCAGGGCAGTCGAAATCAAGGTGATGTACTACCTAAATGAGCGCATGCAGAGCTGCGAAAACACTTTGAGGCGCTGAAAACTCGCTGCTCTCGGGAACTTCACATGCAAAACAACTTTTGCTCCATTCATTAAAGAAATGTCGGAGGTGCGTGGGATGTACTTCTCTTATCTTTTTTTCCCCCCTAAAACATTGTCATAGACGCCAGACGCCTCTCTGCTGCGGCGCACATGCTTTCCATTGGTCGTCCAGAGCGGCTGACCTTCAAATATCACAACGAAATTTATTATGGTTCTGCGCTCGCCACTATTAGAGGAATTTTGACTTTTTGAGGGTATGCGGTGTTTGGAATGTCTGACGTCAGGCTGTGGTTAGGTACGTGAACGATCAAAATTGAAATGAGGTTTCAGTAGACGTGGGCGAATATCAGTTTCTCGTATACGAATCGAATACAAGTAGTAAGTAGCGCGCGCGCATGCACGCACGCACGCACGCACGCACGCACGCACGCACGCACGCACGCACGCACGCACGCACACACACACACACACACACACACACACACACACACACACACACACACACACACACACACACACACACACGCACGCACGCACGCACGCACACACACACACACACACACACACACACACACACACACACACACACACACACACACACACACGCACTCACACACACACGCCAACACACCCCATACACACACACACATACACGCACACACAACACGCACACATACGCACATACGACACATACACACGCAGACACACGCGCACAAACACACGCAGACACACACACGCACACACAAACACACACACTCATACACGCATACACAACACACAAGCAACGTACACACACACACATACACACGCATACACAACACACAGACACACAGACGCGCAAACAACACACATACGCACACACACGCACACACAACACACACACGCACACGCACACACACAACACACATATACACACGTACGCACAAGCAACACAACACACACACACGCACACACAACACACACAAAACACGCACACGCATACACACACGTGCGCGCGCACACACACAACACACATACGTACACACAACAAACACACACATGCGCGCACACACACGCACACACGACACATATACACACACCCACCCCCCACACATACGCACATACGACAGATACACGTACACCCACCCACACACACGCACCCATGCACACACGCACACACATATACACACGCAGATACACACGCACACACAAGCAACACAACACACACACGCACACACCACACACACAACTCGTACACACACGTGCGTACAAACACAGAACACATACATGCGCACACGCAACAAACACGCACATGCGCGCGCACACACACACACACACACACACACACACACACACACACACACACACCACACACACACACACACACACACACACACACACACACACACACACACACACACACACACACACACACACACACACACACACACACCACACACACCCACCCACCCACCACCCACCCACCCACCCACCCACCCACACACACGCACACACACAAACATACACACGCACACACATGCACACACGACACATGCACACACGACACATGCACACACACACATACACCCACACACACACGCACGCTCACACAAACATACACACGCACACACATGCACACACCCACACCCACACACACACGCACGCACGCACAACACACACACATGCGCGCGAACACACACACACACAGAGAGAGAGAGAGAGAGAGAAGCGCTTATATCTATCCTTGATGAGTAATGAATGACACGATCTACGTCTTTATAAATTGGTATAATGTGACCTCATAAACAAAATTTACAGATTACTGGTTAGAAAAGCTGCGCATATGCGAATAGGATGTCTATGCGAATAGGATGTACACAAGGATTTTTTTATGATCATTTACTATTACGTTTCAAAGCAAACTCGGGGCTCCGGCAAACGTTGGGTTGTATTTACGTTTGGTATCAACCACGAAGTCGCACGCCGGACTGCTTCACGCAAAAACGACTCTGGAACTCCTGTTAACAACTTCGCTATAAAAAAAGTACAACGTTATCGGAAAGAATCATTTTAATGTTCGTCACGCTTCGGTATAAAATGGCCTGCACTGTACTTTAAATACATATTTAAATGCCGAACGTGATTAAAATTTGTTCGGCAGGTTTTTTCGGTGCTGCAGAGTTGGCAAACCTCGCTCAGCGCCGACGGGTCATTGACTATTAAAAAATTAAAAAGACAGACAGAAAACTGACGCCAACGTTATTTGAAAAGAAAGAAGTACTTCAACTTCTGTTTATTATTTTTGTACGTACCCGTGGTCTTCAATGATGCCACTAAAGTACAATACCAACGATTTTAGCATGTGCATGCACGTCATTACCATGTACATGGACGTCATTAGATGAGGGAAAGATGACTGACTAACGATGTTAATGCCACGAAGTTCATTTTAATGCGAAACATTCTTAACGAGTTCAGCCCAGGTTTCTTATAGCGGTTATCTGTTATTATAGCCACGTGTGGCTGACGACAGCTTCTCTGATATCAGCAAACATGGCATGCCAGTTTCGAATAAAGTACCAGTGCACACGAATCGCATCTGTCGGTCAGCCAGATAAGAGCCTCCATTTCAGTTCACGTAATGATTTATTTATATTAAAAAAACAACAACAACGAAACAGCTAAACTTGTAATAGTGCGAGGGTCAGCTAGATCGCGGGTCCGCTCTGCTTGCGTGGGTGTGCACTCTTTTTTTTTGCGTTTTCTTTTATTTTCTCTAGCGCATCTTACTATAGAATCGCCTCGCGCAAACAGCTGCAAGCTGGGGAGGCCACTGTGCATTTCTTGTTGTCCATCTTTCCCTCCTCATTTAAAGCGCTGTTAATGCAGCAACAAAGTGGTTACGGTTGTTATTAGTTTCAACAAGATTACATGCGTTGCTGCGGAGGTCCGTTAAGCGACCGGTCTTCGAAGTAAGCGTGGTGGATCAACACAAAATTTGTGAAAGACATTTCCGTTTTCGACTGTGGCGCGGACATCCCTGAAACGCTGCCTGTACAATAACCTTGGTGGGTGTCGCGGAGGACGGCGTTATTCACGTCAACACGGTGAAAGACGTCAGCGCTCATCCTTTGACTTTATTTTGCGATCGTAGTTCGCAGAAGCGATGAACGAGGCCTTGCGGGCGTCTGCTTAACTGCGTCATTTCTTGTTTTTTTGTGGGATTACTTCGCGTTATAACCACAAAATACATACATATCATTAGAAGCCAACAAACAAAGATGGCAAGGACAGCATAGGAGAAATTACTTTTACTAACTAATTGAATTCAAGAAAATGATAAATTAATGGAAATGAAAGTGTATGAAAAAAAAAAAAAACTTGCCGCAGGTGGGGAACGATCCCACGTCTTCGCATTACGTGTGCGATGCTCTTACCAATAGAGCTACCACGGCACCGTTTTCCAGTCCACTTTCTGGGGTATTAATGTTTTTTTTATTACAACAATTAACCCTGGTAGTATATATATATATATATATATATATATATATATATATATATATATATTGAGAAACTAAAAGTGCCCTTGCGTTATATTCGTAATCGGGGGTATTTGATTTGCTTGCAAATACAGCATTTGCAAGAGTGCTATCGCGTCGCGGAACTATAGCCTGACCCGCAGCACCAGATCGGGCCTTTTTTTTTTTCATAAGCTAGGTCACCACCTTCGGGGAAAAAAATTTACAATTATGGGCGAAAAGTTACAATTATATTTTTTTTTGCTTGTAAAGCTTAGGTAGTTTGAAAACTTGAAAATGATGAAATTGCTAAAAATGTAAACAAAATATTATGTAAACCAACATGTGCCAAAATGTGTATGTTGCGCCAACAGTCATAACTACAAGATGGTAGGTGCGATTCAAACGCGACTTGGCAGGCACGCAATGAGGGCAATACCCTGTGCATCTAACCACCACAATCACCACATCTCTGAGCTAAGGTGCGTTATCATAAAAAGACTGATAAAATTGATATCCGGCAGGTTTGTTTTTCACACATTTGGTCGTATTATAAAAAGTTAGTGCTCATTTTCAGTCATTCCGCTTCAATGCACAGCTTAAAGAAATAGCAATACATAAAGAAATAGCGCACAAAATTTTTTACGAAAACATTTGTTAGAAGGAAAGGTATCACTGTTCGCGTAGCTGTAGGATGCAAAAAAAATCCCGTTTTGAGAAAAATGGCTCGCCAAACTCCACGTTCTCTAATCTGACGCGTACCCCAGCAACACGTGCCCCTCGTGCGGATACACGGCGACACTCGCACACATGCTCTGGGAGTGTAGAAACGCTAATCCCGACTCCTCCTGGGACAAGTGGGAGAAGTCCCTCAGAAGCTCGCTTCTCGCCGACCAGCAATGGGCCGTCCAGCAGGCCTACGAAGCGGCCGCCAGGTATTCCCTGTCGGTCCCTACGTGGGAGACGCCCGCTACGCGCTAAGCGCGTCCTGCAGGAGCTAAATAAAGTTGTTCCAGTCCAGTTAAAGATTTGAATCGAATGTCAATGTAATAGGAAAAACATTCAATATGTCTAAAATCTACCAGGCTCATAGCTTGGGCCCTCCTAGGAAGCGGCACGATCTCCTTTTGAGCGAGCTGAAGCAGGCATTCTTTTTTCTGGGCCGTTTTGCGTCTACATCTGCCTCACGTGCGGCCTTCCTCACATGGCGACAGTCACGGCGTTGACGCTCCCCTTTCGTCCTGTACTTTGCCATATTTAATGGAGTACTATAATTTTAGCCTTGAAGGCCTATAACTAAATCTGCGACCTCGAAGTGGCGTAGGAAAAAGCACAGATGGCATAGATAACGCAGACGCAAACGCAAACCAACGCAAGTGCGCGCAATGTAAACACAGTGCCGCAGCGCCCTGCAGCCCTCTTGTGGAGACTTCTAAATAAATCGAAAACATTGCCACAAAATGCTTTCATAAACTTTAGAACGTACTTAAACGAATTAGCATTACTTAACATGTATACGAAGATACATTTATGACGACATGGCAGATGCTGTGGATACAGAAACCTTCAGTTTCGGTTTCGCATGCGTCTAGGAGGGGTTGGAAAAATGGTCATAATTTTTGAACGGCATAAGATAACAACATAATTCTTTTTGCTCAATATTCTCGAATGGACAGGGAGCTTGAATACATGAGATCAAAAAAAATTTTTTTTCTGTTCAAAAAATATGTTTTTGAAGGTGGAGACCTACCTTAATGAAGCTATTGGGCGCACATTTCCATGACACTAGAGACGACAACAGAAAATAAATTATATATATATATATATATATATATATACATATATATATATATTTATATACATTTCATGAAACACGAGTTGGAAGAATGCAATTCACGAGAACAGAAGGGCTCCATAATTGTATTTTAAAAAGCTGATTCACCGGCGTTAGTACGGTACTCGCAACGCTTATAGGTATTCGGGATCCTAAGGATTACATCATTATGGTAATCGCAACGCTTGATTAAGCGGGCAGTTCTCCCACCTCGTTGAAATGTCAAAATGATGATGGAATTAAGGAAGCATATTTTGTGGGCTAGACAAACCTGAAGAGATAAAAATACATTGAATGATCTCATCGCAGTTTGTGTAAGGTAGAGAAGAGACGTTAGTAACGTTTCACTTCGTGAACGCGGGTGAAACACATGCTTATGGGTGATGTCGCGAACACGAAGCTATCGGCCCTCGGTGCGCCTACACGCCTAGACTGTCGGCATCGCAGATTGCTTTCAAGATAAGGTTCGCGCGGCCGCGTCATACGCGGCAGCCGCCCGGAGTATATCTGGATATTTGCTTCGTGCATTATGTTTACCGTAACGGATATTTTAGGATCAAGATACCTCACTCTTTAAGCTACATGTTGTGGACAGCTCAGAGTGCGATTTTCTTCTGATTTTAATCGATTTTCTTCTGATTTTAATACCCTCAAGAGAAAGCTTGAAGTGTTTAGCAAACAAACTAAATCGTAATAAAAATACAAAAAGTCAATCTGCTGGACGATGACACGTAAGCGTTGAATATGTCATCGCTAGGGCGTGGTCGCCGATATTTGGCTTCGAACTATACTGTAGGCTCGTGACTTGCATTCAGACGTACTTCTAACGCTATGTTACTGTGTCTAAGGACTCCGGAAGTGCTGTACTTTATGTTCTCTGCTATTATAAATCGCTTGCAGCGGAGAGATTGAGATACAAAGCTACTTCGGCTGCTTATTTTGTGTCTGTTTCATTGTACGAAATAAATAAATGAAAATGACTGATAATGACGGTAATTGTAGTAAACGTAACTACACCAAGCATTTATCTTAAAGTTAACATTGCTAAGAGCGAACTTACGGAATCAGTCGTATAACCAGGAAAGTTTATTTGGAGCAGTCGCATCAATAACTTTGAACACATATAATTAAATCACGCATTTCAAAACTTCGTCCGCATGAGGCCCTCTATAAGATGATCTCCATTTCCTACAAACTTTTTCGTACTCCTAGCTCACCGGGAAAACATGCGTATAAAGCATGCATAATGCTTTCTAGAGGTGCGAAGAGTAAGTTAATACATAAGGTCGTAATTAGGCCCACATAAATGAAACTTTATAAGCACATCAGCCATAATATTCCCATTTTCAACAAATATGAAGCCAATGAAAAGTCTAACTCTTTCAAGACGCCAGGCAAATACGCACATGTTTTCTAGCTCTTCTATCGTCGCATAAACGCTTAGCTTTAAAATAAATGAGCGATTACGCACTTTCCGCAGTTCAAGGTGGCCTATTAGCGGAGTGTACACAGCCCTTTGTTTAAATGTCGATAAGAAGACACTTTACAGAATTTACACGTCATTTCTCACATACAACCACGGAGTAGATGTCACTACCCCTGAGCTATTTTGACGTATGAAACAAATCAACGATTTCACCACTCAGAGCCTCGACAATCGACGAATAAACATAGCAGGGCTTCTTGGGCGAGCCTAACGTCAACGGGGATGTGTTGGACAGCCCAAATTCCTCCGTCATTCAGTAAAGTGGGAAAATCGGCATGGCCTTCCTTCTCACATAACGGGCCCCCATTGTTTTTTTCTTTTTTTTTTCAGGCAGGTAATCAAGAAGCCCCCAGCATGAAAACTAGCCGTACATTTATCGTTCTAGGCCTTACGTTTAATGAATGCAACAAAACATTTGGCAGTTTCACCGTAAGGACGAAGCACCGACAGCAATAGCAAGATATAGCATCGAGTTCAAACTTCTCGAACAGTGCTCTAACTACACGCGGTCGTGACGTGTTTGCGCAACGTTGCACGTAAGGCAACTATAGTTCGGCACGTAAAAAAAAGTTCCGCGGTTGAACGCGGTTAAACGAAGTTTTTCGAGCGATAACACGGCTTCGCTTGCTTTGGGAAAGGACACAGACGCTGCTCGGCGCCGTGCAGCAACTACCGCATCTACAATTCTACCACAAGACAGTGGTGCACAGACACGCACAGACGCTGCTCGGCGCGGCAGCAGCTGCGAGTGAATTGACCTTCATGCTGCGTCTCGCCGTAACGCGAACTAAGCGTCGAAAGCACGGCGCATACAAAGCTACCAGCACTCGGCGCACTTTGTCCACATCGCAGATCACTTTCAAGATGAGGCCCACGCAATTACGCACTTTGTCCACATCGCAGATCGCTTTCGAGATATGGGCGCCCACGCGGCGGACGCAGCAGCCGCCGGTATAGTGGCAGGCTCTAACCTTGGCTGAGCTTGAAGGTCAGATTTACGGAACCAGGCGTTTTCTGGGTTTGTAGCTGGAGTAGCAGAGCCATCGCCCTAAAACAGCGCCCTGGCAACTATGTGGACTCTGACAACGCTGGCGGGCCGAAGAACGCTGACAGTGGCGTGGCAGGCACCGTATCTCGACGGCGCGCGGGATGAGACCGGCGAGTAGCCGTCGGCATTAGTCACTGCCACGGTCGCTCGGTCGAAAACGCGCAGGTGTGCGTTTTAACTTGGCGGTCGTGTCAGTAAGCAGTGAAATCTTAAATAACGTTAGCTTGAAGATTACTGCCCGTTCCATTCACACCAGTGGATACACACAGCAGATCAGCAGGGACGCTAGTGTGCCTATATTATGCCTGAGTCCAATGGTCATTGCAGCAGTGGAAAGCAGAACGCAGGCATGGCTCCACCAACACTGAGCCGATTCAGCGGAGGGTGGGCGGTGCGTCAACTTAGCTTTGTCGTTGTTGCAGCGCAAGCCCACTCCGCGTCTCTCTAGAAACCCTCTAACCTTCCACGTACGAGCAGCGCATGCGCCGTCGATAGCGGGAGAGCACGACGGCGACGACAGCGTGAACGAGCTTTGAGCCAGCGTACAAATACTATCGCCGCAAGTACAACTCATCAGAAACGCAACCGAACCTTTTTAACGACTTTTCTAAGAGAAGTCCCTTGCGTGGAAGGTGCGCTAAAGAGAAGCACTAAATCTTTGTAGACTGAGAATATATTTTTTGTAACATTATTTTTGTTAATTCTTGGGTAAAAGGTTCACCATTAAAAGAAAAACATCATGAGAATTTCGCGTGAGAATCTTCGCGTTGGGACGTCAGTGTGACATCACCGATTTCCGAGCATGTTTTCGTATGTGAGCCATTGGGGCACAGTAATAGTCCTAGAAACGTCTTAACATCGGTCTTAGGCTTCTTTAGAAGTGCAATGTAGGTTTGTCTTTACCAATAAAATAATTTACCATGCCCGCAAAGACGACGTCGAAATTGATGACGCCATTGCGAGCTTATGTAAGCACTTCAAGGCAGCGTCCCCCCTGTGTATCGTATTAGCGCCGTTCCTGGCTCATCAGGCCTGCTATAATAGTAAAAGCGACATTTTTGGTATTGCAAAGGCTAATTTATTAATAATTAAATTACAACCAATTTTTCTCGTTAGCGTGTACTTGAGCGTGTGCACAGGAGGCAGGCAAGTGCCACGCTCTCTATGAGCGATGCGGAGTGACAGTCGACTTTCTGGGGATACTAATAATTGCATCATTATGGTAATAGGAATGCTTTATTAGGCAAGCAGTTCTCCCATCTCGCTAAAATGTCAAACGGTGACAGAATTAAGGAAGCATATTTTGTGAGCTAGACAGACCTGAAGTGGTAAAGATAGATTAAATGATCTCACGGAGTTTGTCTAAGAGAGAGAAAAGTAACCACGCACTGAGCTGTGTGGTTACTTGCATAAAGAGTAGGAAACAACAATGGAGGATGAACGAGCCAGGATTATGCCACACATTTCGCGTGCTGTACATATATAGTACGAAGAATAATGGAATCTTCTATTGAACTAGAAGTTTCAGTGAAGCCATGGGGGGTGCTAGATGCACAGATAGAAAAAGGTGGGACAAAACAAGATTAAAAAAGAAGAGAGTTCTTCGAATAAGATTTGATTCTGTTCGGTGGCATAACCAAGTATGTATTAGTTGCGGTTCTAACGTCACTTCTAAGAGACGAAGCAAGAACAGTCTCCCCTGAAATGAAGTCGCGCTGAAAGGAAAGATTTTCGAAAACATTGGGGTCCTTGTGGGATGACGTCTTTCGATATTTAACTCCTTCTCGTAAACAGAAAAATGCTAAACGTGGAGTGAAAGGTCACTCAAATAACGTCTCAAACTTTGCCAACAAACAAAAAGACGCTGTCTACGGCAGCCGTTGCCATATGATAATATCAACCGGAAGAATAACGTCAGGTAGTCTGGTGAAATATGACTGCCATTGGGTGGATCAAGAAGGAACTAATCGACGTCGTTCATGGTGTGTTTTTTTTTTAATGTTTAAAGGTCTCAAGGAGATTATACCGTCCTGATACTCAACATAAGAAGTCTCACTTCTCTCTCAATCGCCAAAGTGGTACTCGGATATCGAATCTGCGCTTCTTCAGGAGGCCAAGGACGAAACTGGAGTACTGGATAGGAATAATCTCAGGTACACTTTTCCTACTATTCAAACGTCGTTTTAACCCTTTGGGAGGGTAAAACATTGCTAATATATATCCAGAAAGCCAGATGGAAGTTTTTGCTCATACATATGCTGCAGTCTCGCAAAACGCACGTGGGATCGTTTAAAAAAACCCGTAAGATCACTTGGTCCAAGCATACATTATCTGAACTAAACTACAGTTTGTTTATATTCTCTCCAGAATCAGATCATTTTTTGATGTTATCACAAGACGAGCCTCGGCATACGGGGGTATGAGCCACTGCATCTTTTTTTGCATGCTCACGGGGGGTATGAACCATTGCTGATGATAATTTTTGTTCAAGGATGTACACGACAAATGCCGACTACTGAGAGGTTAACAGCTTTGTTGTAGAACAGCAATCCGGCACTACTCCTTTAGCAGGAACTACTTATGTACACATGTGTTGGTAGTTCCATTGTTGAAGGGGACGTGCGGTCAGCTGAATCCAATCTTGCGGGTGCTGCAGCTGCTGGTGTCTGGCTGTTCATGCAGTAAGCAGATACACACCGGGTGTTTTAACAGCGAAGCTGTTTAAGCCGGCCGTAATTTGTGCATGTGCCACGAAATTATCATCATCAGCATTGGCTCGAGCGTCGCGTCGTCTTCTTCCGCAGTTTAAGCCAGCCGTAATTTGTGCGTGTGGCACGAAACTGCCGCGCCGTAGCCATGGCAACCAGGCGACGCCACACAGACACGGGTCCGCCGAGCTTCCGCCAGCTACTGCGCATGCGCCGTGACGTCAACCTGGCGCGTCTGCGCTCGCCGCCTGAGCGAAATAAATAAATAAAACAAAACGAACGTTCTTGGTAAGGCAGGATTCGAACCCGGGTACCCGTGGTCCGAAGACAAGCGTCATAGCCATTGCGCTATACACCCACGCTTGCGGAACATGCATTTATTTTATTTATTATTGCGATAGCAATTATATGGACACTTCTACCGGATTTCTGCCGTCGCCGTCGCCGTCGCCGTGAGGTTCCCTATAGATAAAATCTTCACCGCGCGCCGTATGCCCGAGCGGAAGCGTGCGGGGACGCGCGCTATCACGGAGAGCGAACGCACTCAATCACCCACGCGCAAGCAAGGACGCGGGAAGCCAGCGCCGGAGGGAGCGCGGGGGGGGCACTTCTACGCTGCCAGCAACCGCGCTCGTCGCTCGTCCGCACCGTCTCTTATCTCCACACGGCTCTGACCTTTATGCGCCATGCATTTGCCGCTCAGTTTCCGTTGACGCGATAGACCGCACGTACCTTCGCCCGCTGCTGCGGCGTATATATGCGCTTGCTGCCAGCGTTTTGACGGTCGTTGTCTGCAGTCATTCAGTGTGATCTATTCGTGTTTGTTTGTGCGCGCTCACACCACGCTTGTTCATTCAGTTAGTAATAGTCGGGCCACATTTTCCAACGCACGCTACACATGCAATGCTGCCCGCGTCGGCAGTGCAGCGCTACAGGTGTGTCCCTTCGCACGCGCTGCCCACGGGAAGCGCTTCTCATCAACACCACCGTTTCACACGCGCCTCCTCGTGGTCATCCAGTCTCTCTTCATGTCGGTCTACTTACGCCGCAGCACACCTGCTTACTTAATCAGCTCATGTTTACTACAATTCATATTGCTACCAAAGCCGCTCACCTTACTTCGTATGACATTGCTGTGTTGCTATCGCATTCATTGCTTCGCCCTTAGGGCGAAACTGTGACATTCTTTAATTTATTTATTTACTCACATACCCACAGTGCCATTTAGGCATTACAGTGTGGGGGGTTACATACAACAATGTGTTTAAACAGCGTATCGCATACAATAAAACAGCAGTATAGTATACAATACAATAAAAGTTGTCGCAGTTTCACCCGAAAGGCGAAGCATCAATTGCGATAGCAACTTAGTAGAGAGCTATACGGAGTAAGGATAGTAGTTTTACCCGCTGTACAAACTTGGACATGCAGCAGCACCGGCAACACACAGCACTGTTGTCGACGCCGTCGGCGTTTTGCCCGCGTTCGCACAAAATGCGTGCGGCGTTGGTGACTGTTGCCGGAGGCTCTGATATAAATAGGCACTTGGTGCCGCAGCTAAACGTCGCCTCCCTTCCCCCCCCCCCCCCCCCCCCCCACGGCCTTTCGTGCGTCAGAAGAAGGCGCGTTTGCTCTACATATATGGTGATTGTAAAGGAGGAAAGAGACGCCTACTTCTGCAGCCCTTAAGGGAGCACGGCATGGCGCTGAGCCGTGCTCCCTCAAGGGCTGCAGAAGATAGCGCCAACCTTTCCCTTTCCCTCAAGAACCACTTATCATCACGGCACAGAACGCGCGTTTGTTCTCCGCCGTGCGTTCACTCCCCGTGAAAGCGCGCGTCCCTCGCGCCCTTTCACTCGCACATACAGCGTTCGGCGGCGCGCGGCGACGATTTCATCTCCATTGACGTCATACGGAACCTCACGGCGACGGCGACGGCAACGGCGACGGCGACGCCGACGGCAGAAATCTGCTTTGGAGTGTCCATATAATTGCTATCGCAATAAAAAAAGAACGTAAGGGAACAAAAGCGGTACATCAGGATATCAATCTACAGCACGAACAACAAAACATTTTAGGCAAGGAACGGCATCACAGAACTAAGTAAGAAAGCACTATGTAATGATAGTGAACTCTACATTAACTATGTACTGTAAAATAAAGAACGAAATTTCAAAGAGCAGTTGCAAGATGTTCATTAATATGCATGGGGAATGTATTATTATGCATGAAAAAAAAGGGCGTTTGAAAAGCTTAGTTCTACAACTTTTTCCCTAACCTTCAGGTCGTGATCTGTTCGTCTGGATATATAATGCGGCTGAAGAATATACGTATTGCGGTCAATTCCAATTTGGCCATAAATATATTGCGAAAAAGTTTCAAGCGTAATGTCTGCCTTCTCTTTTCTAAAGTGTCCCATTTTAATGTTTGTGTTGGAGGAGTAATGCTAAGGTTTCGCTCATAGTTGCCGATTACGTACCGTGCTGCTATATTCTGAACTCTCTCAAGTTTATCTCGGTCGGTACAAGTAGGGGGGTCCTATACGGTGCATCCATATTCTGAAATGGGTCTAACATATATCTGTACAGAAGTTCACGAGCCTGTTGGGGAAAAAGTTTTGTATTGTGCCGTAGAAATCCTAACACTTTGCATGCCTTTGCTGTAATGAAATCAACGTGCCTTTGCCAACATATGGACGGTGTGAGAACTACACCCAAGTATTTATACTCGGAAACAATCTGCAGTGGGGAACTGGATAGATGATATGCTGCTTCTGGCATACACTTTGATTGCGATAGCAATTATATGGACACTTCAACCGGATTTCTACCGTCGGCGTCGCCATCGCCGTCGTCGTCGCCGTCGCCGTGAGGTTCCGTATAGATAAAATCTTAGCCGCGCGCCGTATGCCCGAGCGGAAGCGTGCGGGGACGCGCGCTATCACGGAGAGCGAACGCACTCATCTCCCACGCGCAAGCAAGGAAGCAGGAAGCCAGCACCGGAAGGAGCGGGGGGGGGGGGGGGGGGCGCACTTCTACTTTGCTAACAACCGCGCTCGTCGCTCGTCCGCACCGTCTCTTATCTCCACACGGTTCTGACCTTTATGCGCCGTGCATTCGCCGCTCAGTTTCCGTTGAAGCGATAGACCGCACGTACCTTCGCCCGCTGCGGCGTATGCTTGCTGCCAGCGTTTTGACAGTCGCTGTCTGCAGTCATTCAGTGTGATCTATTCGTGTTTGTTTGTGCGCGCTCACACCACGCTTGTTCATTCAGTTAGTACTAGTCGGGCGACATTTTCCAACGCACGCTACACATGCAATGCTGCCCGGATCGGCAGTGCAGCGCTACAGGTGTGTCCCTTCGCACGCGCTGCCCACGGGAAGCGCTTCTCATCAACACCACCGTTTCACACGCGTCTTCTCGTGGTCATCGAGTCTCTCTTGATGTCGGTCTACTTACGCCGCAGCACACCTGCTTACTTAATCAGCTCATGTTTACTACAATTCATATTGCTACCAAAGCCGCTCACCTTACTTCGTATGACATTGCTGTGTTGCTATCGCATTCATTGCTTCGCCCTTAGGGCGAAACTGTGACATTTTTTAGTGAAGCGCATGTGGACAGTTTTCTGTGTGTTTATTTGCATTTGTGATTCCCTGCACCAGCTTTGTATTTTAACTAAAGCATTTTGCAAAATAACAGTATCGGCAATGCTTATAATTTCCCTTCATCTTATCAGATCATCAGCGAACAATCTTACGGAAGATAGAATAGAGTTGGGAAGGTCATTTATAAATATTAAGAAAAGTAACGGCAGACAATACTTGTTAGAGACATCGGTCTGTAATTGTTGACTAGTTCCCGAGGCCCCGATATATACACTGGCACAACGCACGCCATCTTCCATTCGTGTGATAAGACCCCGGTGCTCAATGACTTCGAGTATAGTTCCTTAAGAAAGGGTGGGATGAACGACGCACACAATTCAAGAAAAGCACCTGTCAATTCATCCGCCCCCCCCCCCCCCCCCCCTGCTTTGTTGGAATCTAAACGTTCAAGAAGAGGCCGTATTCCACTTTCATCAATAGCTGTATCATCTATGTTTTCAACGACCTCATTAGCAGGCGGATGCGGAATAGCGCTCGATGCACTTGGTGACAAAACAGAAACAAAAAACTTGTTGAAGCAGTTGGCTTTCTTTTTCTTAGCTATTTTCTATTTACACTCCGTCATGCTGACATGACATGACAAGAACTTTATTTCAGTCCTGAGGAACTAAGATCTAGGCGAGCCGAAGGCTCCCCCAGATTAAGTCGGTGGCTCCGCCCACGATGGGACCGGGAGACCAAGTCCCGTCGCGATGTCGTGGGCCCTCTGGACAGCCTGGTGTTGGATTTGAAGATTGCTGCTCTTGAGGGATTCCTCCCATTGCTCTTTCGTGATGGGTGGAGAGGCGTTAAGGGCTGGGCACAACCAGAGCATGTGATCAAAAGAGCATCACTACACTTTGCATGCCTCCGAAGATATAGAATCCGTCATGCTGAAGTGATGGAATACATACTCTCTATTTTTTTCTTACATTTGACAAGATTCCAGAATAGCTTTTTCGTGGAACCGCATGGGAACCATATGGTTGCATTGTACTGACGATTGCAACACAACTTCCTTTGGGCGAGAAAGAGAAAATGAGAGTGAGAGAGAGAGACAGAAAGAGAAACAAGGATAGAGAGAAAAAGAAATAAAGAAAGAACGAGAGAGAGAGAGAAAGAATGCGAAAGAAAGAAAGAGAGAAAGATAGATCTAGACAACCTAGCCACCACCAAGAGACGCAATCAATCGGCCAGCTTCAAGCTTAAGCTTTGCGCTGCCTAGTGCAAGCTCTCGCCTTCTTTTATTGCGATAGCAATTATATGGACACTTCAACCGGATTTCTGCCGTCGGCGTCGCCGTCGTCGTCGCCGTTAGGTTCCCTATAGATAATATCTTCGCCGCGCGTCGTATGCCCGAGCGGAAGCGTGCGGGGACGCGCGCTATCACGAGAGCGAACGCACTCAATCTCCCACGCGCAAGCAAGGAAGCAGGAAGCCAGCGCCGGAGGGAGCGGGGGGGGGGGGGGCGCTTCTACTCTGCCAACAACCGCGCTCGTCGCTCGTCCGCACCGTCTCTTATCTCCACATGGCTCTGACCTTTATGCGCCGTGCATTCGCCGCTCAGTTTCTGTTGAAGCGATAGACCGCACGTACCTTCGCCCGCTGCGACGTATGCTTGCTGCCAGCGTTTTGACAGTCGTTGTCTGCAGTCATTCAGTGTGATCTATTCGTGTTTGTTTGTGCGCGCTCACACCACGCTTGTTCATTCAGTTAGTAATAGTCGGGCCACATTTTCCAACGCACGCTACGCATGCAATGCAGCCCGGATCGGCAGTGCAGCACTACAGGTGTGTCCCTTCGCACGCGCTGCCCACGGTAAGCGCTTCTCATCAACACCACCGTTTCACACGCGCCTTCTCGTGGTCATCGAGTCTCTCTTCATGTCGGTCTACTTACGCCGAAGCACGCCTGCTTACTTAATCAGCTCATGTTTACTACAATTCATATTGCTACCAAAGCCGCTCACCTGACTTCGTATGACATTGCTGTGTTGCTATCGCATTCATTGCTTCGCCCTTAGGGCGAAACTGCGACATTTTTTTTTCGCGAAGATATAGAATTTTAAAAAGTAACCCTGGCATCTTACGCAAGCCATCTTTCGCAATGCTTGACGTTTCCAGACTTGCCACAGAGGGAAATTCGTTTATGCTCTGCTAATGTGTCCTTTTAAAAATGGCCTTAGCTGTACAGTACCTGTGCAGCCTTGAGTGATGCCATAAAATGCTCAATGTGGGCCGGTTGCAATGTATTCAGCGTATTCAGTGTGTTTTTGCTGGCGTTAGAAGAAACCCATGCATGTATTTTACCAGAACAAGGCGAATTTTTGCATCATTCTTACCAGCCTTCTGACGCTCGAAACGACTCAGAGGGCGCCTTCTCGGGCTGCCTCCGCTGTAATCAGTGTTATGTAAGAACGACTTATGTCCCCGTTACGCATTAGAAAAAATTAAGACCAAGATAGTAAACATAATTTGACAGCCTAAAAATTGTGCAGTTTTTAGGGAAGTCACAGTATGCCGGCCCCGCAAATAGAGTCGATGTTCATCTCACGGCACTATGCACGAATGCCTTATGTGTGGCTACTGTTAATATGCGCTGAGCATAGCTTCCTGGCTGCAATAACCATGTACTTACAAAGGCAAATTTTCGCACGGTAATGTTTTACGCTGCTGCTCAGACCATATCGTTTAGTTAACTAAATAAATGGAACTGACAGGAAGGCTAAGTATCTCAGTGTTTCAACATATACTCTAGAAGAATTTATTGTTGGACCAGTTGGCCTTTCATTGCTGGTGAGGGAAATTACGGCAACAAAAGACAATACGCACTGGAAGGTGACACGAAGACAAGCGCCTGTCCTCGTATTCCCTTCCAGCGTGTGCTGTCGTTTGTCGCGCTAATTTGCCTCACCACTCTAAACATACAGACGCACGCAACAAACACTATGAACACAAATCATATAACAAACACATATCACGCAACAAACACTAAGAAGGATCTGCCGCAAGGTTGGTATGAAAGCAGATTTTATATAGCGCAAAAATGATATGCATCCTTAGAAACCGTTGTATTGCGGGGGCTCTACAGCATATGGAGAAAACCTCTCACCTTCTACCGCGCCAGCGTCAACATCTCTGATGTTTATGATGAGTTTAGGGTATTTATTGGTAATTAATTACTAACAATATATAAAATTAATAGAGTAAGTGCCAAGAGAAACGGAGCTCAGTAGAGAGCGGCAGAGAATTACGTGGTGTGATGAAATTAGGAAATTTGCAGGCACACCTTGGAAATGGCTAGCGCAAGACAGGAGTAATTATCGATCACTTAGAGAGTCCTTCGTCCTAAAGTGGACATAAAAGTAGGCTGCTGCTGCGGCTGCTGCTGATGATGGTGATCATCAACTGGTTGAGCTGCTTGGTTTTCCCGATTCTTTTCTGTGAGAATTAAGTGCGACGCTTTTATAAAGCAGAACTGCCGAATAATTGTTGGGAACTTGATGCAAATGGTTGCTTGTCGACTGCGAGATAGGGTAATAAGGCCCTCTTTGGCGCGCACTTTATTGAAAGCGGAGCAGCAGGGCTTGCCAGTTAAATTGCTTAACCGTGTCAGCAATAAAGTAAATGTCTTGATATCAACGCCACAGCGAGGAGTCGATGTTTTTTAAGTAAACATGAACTAGTTTTAGATATTACATGTAGGCCGAAGTGCGTTTACTGAAATCTGTTTTATAACGCGGAAGTGTTCGCTCTTCGGCAGTTTTTCCGGAAAACTTTACGCAAGAAAATACTGTTCGGAGCCCCTATTTTTACAAAGCGAATTTAACATACGAAATATTCAACCGAACTCGGCAACTAATCAGCCGCGCATGCCGTTATAGCATAAAATTCAGCATGAAATTACCACGAGTGGTGCACAGTGCTGAACCGCGATTGAATGCGACGGCAAACTGGTCCCTGGAGTTCCTCTAGCTTTAAAGTTTTGTCCCTTGAGCCAGCACGGAACAGAACTCGGTCCCAGAAGACGGGAAGAGGGTAGTTTTTGTCTTCGGCCACGGCGGGTGCACACGTTTCTTGCAAATGACAGGAGTTTTTAACTGAGCGTTTCAGAACGGCTGTGCTCAAAATCAAAACGTTCGGTCATAGCACATGACGGTGCAGGTGGTAAATTTGTCCTAATAGTTTATCACAGGGATGCGACCGAACGGCAGTGGTCCTGGATGTAAAACGGCAAAGTGACTGTGAAAAATCTTGTGCCAGCTCAGATGTTCTGCGAGCAAACATGTGGCTTTGTCTTCTTGCGCGGCTGATCGGAGCGTTTTAGCATCATCGCTCAGCGGCCTCACTGTGCCGAGAAGGCTCTTCCAAGGGAAGAAAAAAATTAAGTGGAGGTGATACTATATCTAACATAGTAAAAAAAAAAAATATGTAGAAACTCCACTGGAGTTGCCCAAGTATGCGTAAGCGTACCCCCAAATTTCTGTTGGCTGACCCCCAAATTTCAAGTTGACCTACCTGAAGATTTCATGTTGGCCCACCTCTATATATTTCAGGTTCGCCCACCCCAAAATTTAGGGTGAGCCACCCATGAATTTCAAGTTGACCCAACCCCGAATTTCAGTTGGCCCACTTCTATATTCAAGTTGTCCCATTTCGATATTCAAGTTGGCCGACTTCGATATTCAAGTTGGCCCACTTCTATATTCTAGTTGGTCCGATTCTATATTGAAGTTGGTCCACTTTTATATTCAAGTTGGCCCACTACTACATTCAAGTTGTCCCAATTCTATATTCAGGTTGGCCCACCCCCAATTTTGAGCTGGGCTGCCCTACTTTTTCCGTAGTTAATATCCTCCTCTTCCAGGATGCCACTTAGAAAGAGGCCGAATAACAGTTTGTCACAGGCGTATGTAAACAAAGTAGTGTTCGAAGTAAAAAAAAAAAAAAAAAAGGATCATTCTCATTCGCATTCACATTACTTTTCATTTCGGCATTCTGGTACGTTTGTTGCACAAAATGCCGGCGGTCCAGACTGAAAACCACGGAAGGCTTAACGGGGTTCGTACCTGACAAGCGCACTTAATTAGACAGAGGCAAAACGAAATGCTCGTATACGATAGTCATGTAATGACTATCGTATACATATGTACAATGCAATACTTGCCGTATAGAAACTAAGACTAAAAAGAAATATGTCGTGTCTGACGGAAGGACAGTGCAACGGTGGAGCGAAAAAAATACGGCTTTATGTAGCCATCAACTTAACAGCGGCGGGCGAACTTCCCGGTTCTATGTTAACAGGAATGAAAGCGCGCGCCAGCTTGAATGCCGCGCTTTTTAGCACAACCAAAGAGTGATAACGCTTGCGCCGCTACCCCGGAGCATGCCTAGCTGTGACGCCTTGTCTCCTAGGCGCGCGACATATCAAACACTTTGCTGCAGAACATCAAAATTTGAAAGAAAGAAAAAGCAATCACAGCGCTACAGAAAACAAGGCTGATGGTTTAGAAAGTAGGCAGTTCAAACGGGATCATTTGTCGGCCATAGTATGCTCTCAAATTAGCAAGTTTTTACAAGAACAGGTTGTTTGTTTTAATGCCTTGTTTGTAACATGTCATGATTAAATAATCGTACAGGTCGACAACTGGAATCACGTTTAGGCTTTTACAGATAGGCCTGGTGTGTGCGTTGTACAGTGCATTGACAATCAAACGGAAATCCCTTTTATGTAATGTAGGAAACCTAAGAATTTCGGAACTATACTTGTGGTTCCCCAGACAAGGCAGCAATATCATAGTTTTAAGACATTAAACGAATTATATAACAACAGTTTGACGATCTAAGGCAAAAGAAAATGTGTACGCGATGGCCTGCTGGCCATGCGAGAAAGGCTGGAACATATGAACTTGGACTACGAATCCTACGAATCCCAGGACATGATTTCGTTAGAAAGTACATCAAGACATTTCCCAGCTGCAACAACCTAAATATTA
>NW_023606647.1:0-80001 GCF_013339745.2 Dermacentor silvarum | reverse complement strand
AGAAGGTGTACTCCCTGATCCGGCGAAACTACAAGCTGTTGCCCAATTTCCACGACCAAAGACCTTGAAAGACCTGCGCAGCTTCATTGGGCTGGGTTAGCGGCATACTTCCGCCGTTTCATCCGCAATTTCACCACCATAATAGCACCTTTAACGCAGATTCTTGGTGGTGACCACAATCTTTCGACCTGGTCACCGGATTGCGATGCCGCATTCACAAAGCTGTGTCGTCTCTTGACGTCTCCACCAATCAATCCTGCGTCATTTTGACCCAAGCGCTCCAACTGAAATCCACACGGATGCCAGTGGCGTCGGCCTTGGTGCCGTTCTCGCTCAGAGGAAGGCTGGCTTCGATGAGTACGTCGTCACCTTCGCCAGTCGTGCACTCACTAAACCTGAATCGAACTATTCTGTAACAGAAAAACAATGCCTCGCTATAATTTGGGCCATAAGCAAATTCCGTCCGTATCTCTATGGCCGCCCATTTGATAACTGATCACCATTCGTTGTGCTGGCTGTCATCCTTAAAAGAACCATCCGGTCGTCTGGCTCGATGGGCGCTTCGACTGCAGGAGTATGGAGCAGCAGAAAGACCCATGGAGTGTGTCCATGCTGAGTTTCTTATCCACCCCATCGCCACCCACTACCAATCGGCCAATATGTCGCCAAGCACACCACTTCTCCATTCGCGACGGGCTCTTGTACCGTCGTAACTACCTCCCGCACGGCCGCAAATGGTTGCTTGTCATACTTCGGCATCTACGTTCGGATATTTGTGCAGCGTTCCTCGACGACCCCCAGTGCGCGCATGCAGGTGTACTGAAGACATACGCGCGTCTACGCGTTGGTTACTACTGGTGGGGGATGTATCGATTCATCCATCATTATGTCCGCTCCTGTCTCGTTTGCCAACGCCGCAAATATCCTCCTCCTCGTTCAACCGCTCCATTTCAGCCTTTGCCTTGCCCAGCACGTGCTTTTGATCGAGTCGGCATCGATATTTATGGACCTCTACCAATCACAGCAGACGGCAACCGCTGGGTAATCGTGGCCATCGACCATCTTACGCGCTATGTGGAAACTTCCCCTTTGCCCAGCGCTTCTGCACGTGACGTCGCCTGGTTTCTCATGCGCCGCATCATCCTTCGCCACGGAGCTCCCAGGAAATTACTCAGTGACAGAGCCGCGTCTTCCTCCCCGAAGTCATCGAGGCTCTCCTCAAAGAATGCCGCATCATTCATCGCACCACTACTGCATACCACCCGCAGACCAATGGCATGACCGAGCGCTTTAATCGCACTCTGGGTGACATGTTGGCCATGTACGTTGCATCCGATCAAAGCAAATGGGACCATGTTCTACCATTTCTGACCTACGCTTACAATACCGCCACTCAGACTACCACGGGATTTTCGCCCTTCTTTCTACTGTACGGACGCGAACCTTTTTCCACAATGGATACTATCCTTCCGTACCGCTCTGACACCACGGAAACCACTACCTTGTCTGAAGCTGCTGCACACGCAGAAGAGTTCGATCAGGACCGCACATTGGCTCCCGCCTCTACATCGCTAAACTTCCGGATAATTGCCATCGACGCCGCCCCAACCAGCATCAATCGACTCCTTACGTCGAGTAGAACACGTACGTGGACACCCAAATCTACACTGTGAGTCTCTTGCTCCACGAATTACCTGCCTCTCAACTTCGTAAGCGGCGTCCGCCCAGTTAACCCTAACGACGAGTACGGCCGATCGCCATCTCTTGCCGCACTCGAGACCTAGGCCTAAGAGAGGAGAGGTCTGGCCGAAGACCTTGATCCACTCCGACGAGCCAATGGCCACCAACGACGGTACCGAGATGAATCTCGAGCATACACAAATCCCACTTCCTGACGAAGCTGACGGCGGAGACTGGCTCACTGTTAAGTACGGTCGGAAAAAACATCAACTCCCACCAATCCCCCTCTTCAACCCCGACACCCATCGGTCTCCCGACTAGCCCGACTCCCACCGCTGCCCCGAAACGACCTCAAGGTCATCATCCGCCCCCGAGAGGGACTCAACCTTGCCACATGGACCACGCCGCAGGTTGCTGAAGGCATCAAGATGGCATGTCAGCACACCACCACTGAGCACGTACGGACCCTCACAGTAAGAATTGACCCAGTACAAAACATCGCTATTGCTAGCACACCAAATGAAGAGCTAGCTATGAGCATCCGTCACGTAACTACAATTCATCTGGACGGTCGAGCATTTGCGGTCACGGCATACGTGGCGGCACCCGAAAGCTCCGCTAAAGGGGTTATTCACGGCATCCCCGCAGGAACTCCCACAGAAGTCCTCCTCAACGGACTATATGCACCTGGTAGAGAAATCTTACACGCCCGGATGCTTGAACAGACCTCCGCGGCAGTGATCACATTCACTGGTAAGACTGTACCCTTCTACGTGCGATATTACAGCGGTGAAGTACGCTGCAAACCATACAGACCAACGACACATGTCTGCCGCATCTGCCACCAAGTAGGCCACCGGACAGATGTATGCCCAACGCCAGAAGTCAACGTGTGCCCCCAGTGTGGTGCACGAAACCCCACTCAGGACCACCCCTGCCAGCCCCGGTGCGCCCTATGCCAGGGGTCCCATCCTACGGCTTCCAAGGAGTGCCCTGATCGACTAAAGAAGATACCCCTAGCATCACAAAGGACCAGCCGCCATGACCACTGCACGATCGAGGTCTCGGTCACGCCCAGGCCAGCGACGGAAGCGTTCCAGCTCCAGGTCTTGCTCCTGCTCGCGGAACCAACAGGGAGTGACCCGGAACCCCAGCGGACCTGCTGCGCCGGGACCACAAACGGTGAGCTGGTCAGCACGGCTCTTCCCCTCTCACACAGCCCCGCAAAACAACACCCTCTCACCACATCTACACCCAGCACCCACCCCACACATTTCTTTCCCCAAACACAATACTGATATTCAACAGCAAATTCTAGCTGAGCTAAAGGCTATCAGAGAGGAGAACAAACGCCTCCACGAAGAAAACAACAAACTTCGCACGCACATTGCAGAATTATACGCCAGTCGTACAACCAGTCAGGAGTCCGCACCAATAAGCACACCCTCATCACTATCATCTTCGGAGAGTTCTGAACCCATGCTTCTCGCGGAATCAGCAAAACCGACAGAAATCGCGCAAGTCGAAGAGAAAGTCGATGCACTGCAACAGCAGATGCTAGCCATGCAGCAAAGTATTCAGCAACTTGCAAATGCAATCGAAGAAACGCGGCTCGTGAAAGATCAGCGACGAAAGAAGGTGAAAACAATGGCACAACAGGAAGTAGAGCAGGGACACCCTGCCGATCCACCCGTAAACCAGGATGAATAGCAAAACCAACCACAGCAACGAAAACCCACTCTTAATCTGGCAATGGAATTGTCGTAGCTACAAACGCAAGCACGGATCATTGAGACAGTACATAAGTAACGCCAACACGGCGCCGAGCGTCATCGCACTGCAGGAAACAGGCACACACCCAACTCAAACCGGCTACAACACACATACTACCACGCCTGAAAGCCGCGTGGCCACACTTACAGCTAAAATGCTCACTACAATACAACACACAGTAGATGGCAGTGACGTCGACCACAACCTAATTGAGATCCTACCCCTCCGAAGAGGCCGAAAGAGCCTTTTCATATTGAACATCTACAGCCCACCCAAGCAGAAGCAGGCCAAGTTCGACTACTTGATCACAAAATCGATTACCCTAGCCAAAAACAGCCTACTTATAGTAGGCGACTTCAACGCGCCTCACCAGGCATGGGGCTACATGACAGCCACATCAAAATGTACTCCACTCCAGTATATGATACATCAGCACTGTCTCACCATCCTCACTGACCCCGCATACCCCACACGTCTAGGAAACAGCGTCTCCAGAGATACGTGCCCTGACCTCACCCTCACTAAAGGGATACAACAAGCCACCTGGCACAACACGGAGGAAACCCTGGGCAGTGATCACTGCATCCTTGCCACCACATTGTACGTTACACACGCACGCCGCCCGATAAAAAAGATAACACTCACAGATTGGACAGCTTTTCGCAAAGAGCGAGCGGATGACTCCTCAAGGGCTATTGCGGATCTCGAACAGTGGGTACGAGAACTCCAGCAAGATGTAGACAGACATTCAAAACAGATAACACTCACCACAGACATTACGGCAGTAGACCCGCACCTTCTTCACTTGTGGGAGGCCCGTCGAGGCCTTGTTAGGAGATGGAAGCGGCAAAAACATGAGACTACGTATAGCGAAACTCACGGCAACCGCGGAATTTTATGCTGGGGAGCTCACCCGTCAAAATTGGCGACAACTATGCAATAAGTTGCAGGGCACTTTTAGCACAGCCAAAACATGGTCGCTACTACGCCATCTTCTTGACCCCACGCAAAGCAAAGCAGTCAGCCAGCAAACAATTCAACGTCTCCTCCACAACCATCCGGGTTCTGATGACGACATCCTGGAAGAGTTGAGGGTGCGGTATATAGGAGATTTCAAACCCACACAGGGACAACCTCCCACGTACAGCGGAGGCGACAACCACGACCTGGACAAGCCGATCACCATCTCTGAGGTGCAACAAGCAATCCATGCACTCACACGAAACACCACTCCAGTCAGAGACAAAATAAATAACAAGCTCCTGCGCAATCTGGATGACGGCACCATTCAATCTCTTACTGACCTATTTAATCATCATTGGGGAGGCGGGTACGCTACCAGCGGATTGGAAGCACGCTGCCATCATCCTCATTCCAAAGCCAGGCAAACCCTCCAGCTTAGAAAATCTTAGACCAATCTCACTAACTTCATGCCTAGGTAAGCTTCTGGAGCACGTCATTCTGAACCGACTTCAACATTACCTAGAATCCAACGACTTGCTGCCCGAAACGATGTTCGGATTCCGACCCCACCTTTCTACCCACGACATTCTCCTTCAGCTGAAGGAACAAGTCCTTGAACACATTTCACCACACAACACCGGAGCGATCTTAGCACTAGACCTTAAAGGCGCTTTCGACAATGTGGCTCACAATACCATCCTTACAAACCTAAGTCTTACCAACTGTGGTCGTAATACTTACAACTACGTACGCGCCTTTCTAACCAACCGCACGGCCACAGTAGGCATTGGCTCACTCAGAACTCCGACGTTACCTACTCTCAACAAAGGAACCCCACAAGGTGCCGTTCTATCACCCACCCTTTTCAACATTGCTATGATGAAGCTACCTGACAAACTCAACGCAATACCAGGAATCAGGCACGCAGTATACGCCGATGATATCACTATCTGGACCACCACTGGTTCTGAAGGAGAAAAGCAAGACGCACTCCAACAAGCGACCGACGTCGTCCAGCACTATGCAAGAAGCAGCGGTCTCCGATGCTCCCCCGAGAAGTCGGAACTATTACTCGTTCGACAGAAATCCCGTAGAAAACTCAATGAAATACCCCACATTACACTCACCCTCGACGGCAAAGAAATACCCACAGTAAGTCGCGTCCGCATCCTCGGCCTCCATATACAACAGGACGGTGGAGGCGCATACATCATCCAACGTCTCAAGCACACAACTTTCCAAGTCATGCGAATGGTCAGCCGCATCACCACCAAACAACACGGCCTGAAAGAAGACGACGTGACCCAGCCCGTCCAGGCCCTGATAATCAGCCGCATCGCCTACGCTGCCCCGTACCTTCCCCTCACTCCCAAAGAGAAAGATCAGCTAGACATACTTCTGCGGAAAGCATACAAGCAAGCGCTCGGCCTACCACCGGGAACAGCCACACTCAAGCTCGAAGCCCTAGGAGTCCATAACACAGTAAGAGAAATCATAGACGCCCACCTCACAAGCCAACGAGAACGCCTAGCCCTCACACCAATAGGCAAGAAGCTCCTAGCGCGCCTAGGCTACCCAACACAGGGCCGAGGCCACGAAAAATCAATCTATCTGGCCCCCAACATCCGGGAGCATATCAAGGTCGCCGCCATCCCCAGAAGCATGCACCCGGAACATCATGCCGGTCGTCGCAAAGCTCGCGCAAAGACTCTTCAAACAAGATACGGTAACCTCCCCACCATACTATACACAGATGCCGCGCAGTACCCCCGAAAAGCAGCCATGGCAGTCAGCGTTGTCGACCATAACCTTCAAGAGGTGGTCTCGATGACGGTCCGCACAGCCAACGCCCTCGAAGCGGAGGAGACAGCCATCGCCTTAGCCATCACCTCTAGTCAAACCAAAGAACACGTTACAATTATTACCGACTCCCAATCAGCTTGCCGTAGCTATGCCAGAGGCAGAATATCTTCCATCGCCACCCGATTCCTCAAACAAGCCTCTCAATTACCCGACGTTGAAATAGTATGGACTCCAGGACACGAGTCCCTCCGTGGAAATCAGCGTGCGCACGCTGTAGCCCGAGCTCATGCCACCCGGGCGCCACAGGATAGGGATACGATCGCATCTATGGAGCCTGTACCTTTACAATACCACGCCATATTAGAACACCACAGAATGAACAGACGTCAATACCCACCCCCGCACAAGACCCTCTCACGCGAAGACGCAGTAGCATGGCGACAATTACAAGCCAACACATACCCCCATTTAAGCAGATTACACGCAATACACTCTGCACTGTACTCGTACAAATGCCCCCTTTGCAACGACTACGCTTCCCTATATCACACCACATGGGCATGCCTCAAAATACAGGTAGTCCCGCATATACCCAACCCCACACCCGAGCAGTGGGAGGCCGTGCTGACAAGCTCGGACCCTCGTGACCAGCAACAACTGGTGTGACGGGCCCGGGAGACAGCAAGAGCCGCAGGAGCCCTGGACTGAGGGCACCTCCCAGCACAAGCAGGAAGACGCCTGCTTGTTTTTTTGTTTTCTTTTTCTTAATAAATGTTTTTCCTCCTCCTCCTCCTCTACCATTTCTGACCTACGCTTACAATACCGCCACTCAGACTACCACGGGATTTTCGCCCTTCTTTCTACTGTACGGACGCGAACCTTTTTCCACAATGGATACTATCCTTCCGTACCGCTCTGACACCACGGAAACCACTACCTTGTCTGAAGCTGCTGCACACGCAGAAGAGTGTCGCAAGCTATCCCGTATCTTTACGTCAGAAGACCAGCAACGCCAGAAGCACCTTCGAGAAACTTCCCCTGCTCCTGCATCATATGCTCCTGACTCGCTAGTGTGGCTTTGGGTTCCAGCCCCTACCCCTGGACTGTCACCGAAACTTGCGTCGAAGTACCAGGGCCAATACCGCGTGATCAACCAATCGTCTCCAGTCAACTATATCGTGGAACCCCTCGAGCTACCTTTGGATCATCGCCGTCGAGGACGCGAAATTGTGTATGTCCAGCGTCTCAAGCCGTACTATGATCCGCCTGTGTTGTACCCATAGGTCGCCGTGACGGCTTCCTTTTCCGCGGAGGAGATAACTGTACTGTAAAATAAGGAGCAGTAGGGCTGTGGCTATAAGAGGGAGACCGACGACGAGGAAGATAAACCTTGTTTCGGTGCTCGATCGGCTGTGTTACCTTATTCCCTCTTGTACTAGTATGCCTACTTTTTATATATTTATTGTCCACTGAATTGTATTAGAATTTATTCGCTTTATTATATTTACCAAAATTAGACATTTGCTAAATTTATTCACTTAGCACGTATATAAAATCTGCCCGACTCTTGGCCGATCCCCGTGAGTGGGTATGCGCCAAAGAAAAGGTCATCATCATCATCATCGTTACTTCTCGCTGCTCTATCGTGCACGCTAGTCGCGAACGTTTACTTACAAAGTGCTTCGCGACACACCGTGCATTCGTGCTTGTGCGCAGTGAGTTCTTTTTGCGTTTTCATGCACGCAATCCCGTTCATTATTACGATCAAGCAAGCATGTGCCCAAATTATATTAAAAAATAATTTCACTTACAACACAACAGTTCTTTAGACTCACTTTTTTCTGTTCGTTTGCGAAAACCAGAATTGGAGCAGACAGTGCAACACACTATACATAGAATGCAACAAAACGCGGATGGCGTTTCATGTACGCACATGCAAAAAACATTTATTGAAATTGCTCTATAGGCCAATGCGCGGAATAGCTTCTTCCGGCCTTCTTGTCGCTCGGTCCATGAAATCCACCTTCGTGAAGTGCGCCGAGCATATCCTGCGGTTGTTGACCTTATCTCTGGGCAAACCCATTAGGTCCGTCCTTCCAGCGTAGTTGAAAAACGCTTCCATCCTGAAGCAAAGTGAAGATCATAAATTATAACATCGCAGTTGGAACATACAAAACTGAGCTCAGGGGCGGATCCAGGCTTTTTCTGAGGGGGGGGGGGGGGGTTAGCTTCTGTCAATGATGATGATAATAGTAGCCTTTCTTATTTACCGAAATTCACCGTTTCTGCTCAAGATAAACCTGCGTTTTATACGGCTGGAGCAACACCTGTAGCCCACCGTGGTGGCTCAGACAGCGTTGCGCTGCTAAGCACGAGATCGTGGGATTCGCGGCGGCCGCATTTCGATGGAGGCGAAATACAAAAACGCCCATGTGCTTGCGTTGTAGTGCGCGTTAAAGAACCCCAGGTGGTCAAAATTAATCCGGAGTCTTCCACTATGGCGTGCCTCATAATCAGAACTGGTTTTGGCACGTAAAACCCCAGAAAGAGGAAGAAGACCTGTAGCGAAACCAGATATCGGTTTCTCAGAGCTTATAGGAAAAGGACGTTACCCAATACAGCCATGTGCTTGGCGGCTGTGCCTGATAATACCGGGTGTTCAAAACTAAGCTTTATGGTTTTCTTAAAATTAGGCACTGGGAGGCACACGAAGACCACCTGTGCAAATAAGTTATGTGGCCAGTGGGGCACAAAGTGAGATGATAATTATCGCTATGAGCAGCCCAATTAACTAAAATTGAACAATTGTTTTTTGTCGACTGCAGTAAGTGGGTATGTTTGTGTTGAAAACTTAGAGACAGTCGTGTTTATTACGGCAGTCAATAAAAAGTTAATTATTCAATTTTAGTCAATTCGGCTGCTGAAAGCGATAATTATGATCTCACTTTGTGCCCCCCTGGCCACATGACTTATTTGCGCAGTGGTCTTCACGTGCCTCCCAGTGCCTAATTTTAAGAAAACCATAAAGCTTAATTTTGAACAGCTGGTATATCTAGCCTGTATTTGGGATGATCTGTTGCAGGTTCGTTATAAATGAGCTCGTGTTTATATTGGAGTTCGGTTGGGACACCTTGCTTTCTTTAAGGAGATTCTATGTGTTCGGCTGAGACACCTTCGTTTGTTTTGGAGCTCCAACGCGGCATCCACTACGCTGGTTGTTTACGATATGCGAATCACCCCGTATGAAGACTCACGACGTCACCTACAAGAAGAACGATGCGGCGTAGTAGCCGAGAGTGTGAGCCAGCGTCTTCATGTTTTGTTTCCATGGAGGAAGTATTTTTACCTCCATGTTTGTTTCCCACGCGACGCCATCCTTTTACACAAGGCGCGCATCTGCTCCCGTTTCTCTAACCACGCGACGCCATCCTAGGCCCGCGCGCTGGCGTTGGCCGTCACGCTCCGCCACTTCGCAGCCGCTGCTCGAGGCTTCGCCCCGCTCCGCGAGAACGCTTACTCAGATAAACGGATCCGGCGGCTTTGAGCCTCCTATGTTTCATTTACGACAATAAAACTGCGAAGTTACAATGAAAAACTTGTAGCGTACTGCGCTCGTACTGGATATTGTCAACGTGTAACTGTGATCACAATGAGTGCTACAGTTAAAAAAAAGTTTCCCATGCGTAGTTCTTAGTTTAGCTGTTAGTTGTTATTATTTATACAGGGTTTGTCCGAAAAGTAATGTCAGTGAGTCGATTAAAAAGAAACAATTGATCAGCTCGGCACAACACAATAAAATGTTTCAAAATAGGCTCCTCCTGCGTCGTTACATTGCTTCTAGCGAGATTTCCAACCATCGAAGGCGTCACTGACGGTAGGCCTCCTTAGGAATGTCCTTTATAGCCTTGGTGCAAGCCTCTTCGACTTTGCCATACTGTCGCGAAATGATGTCCTTTCATGAGAATTTTCAAGCGCAGAAAGAAGAAGAAGCCTGGGAGAGCCACGCCAGGACTGTAGGGCGGCTGGGTAACCGTTGGCATCTTTCAATCGGCCGGGAAGTGGGTTACGAGGAAGGCGGTGCAGGCTGCATGGTGCGTTGTCATGGTGCAGTTTCCAGTCGCCCCCGATATCAGGCCGGGTGCGATGAATCCTTCGTTTGAGTCGCTTGAGCACTTTCACGTAGAATTTGGCGTTCACGGTTGTGCCATGGGGTACAAACTCATGGTGGACAAGGCCACTGATGTCAGAGAACGCAATCAGCATGGTCTTGACCTTTGACTTGCTAATTCTGGCCTTCTTGGGGTGAGGGGACGCTGAGCTGTGCCACTTGGCACTTGACCTTTTTGTTTCGGGATCGTATTCAAACATCCAAGCCTTGCCACCTGTGATGACATTGTGCAAAACGTGGGGGTCACTTTCGCACAAGTTCCAAACCTCCTGGCACGTTTCAACGCGGTTTGATTGTTGGTCGTCCATTGACATATTGCGCAAGATCTTCGCGCACACTTTTCGCATCTGAAAATTATTCGTTAAAATCTTGTGAACGGTACCTTTTGGAATGTTTACTGTTTGTGCCACTAAAGGGACACTCAAACGAGGGTCTGAGTACAAAAGATCTCTCACGCGCGTCACATTTTCGTCGGTGATGGTCGTTGATGGCGGTACAGCGCGGGCTTCATCGCTGACCTCTTCACAACCTTCTAAAAAGACCTTGTGCCCCCGGTAAACTTGACGTTGTGACAAACAATTATCACCAAAAGCTGTCTTTATAATAAGAAAAGTTTCCTCTGCAGACTTGCCGAGTTTCACACAAAACTCGATGGCGGTCCTTTGTTCCAACGAGCGCTGCATTACGGCTTGCACGGTAAATGAAAATGAGTTGAAAAAATGCCAGGCCTGCGCGGCACACGCAGCATAGTCACAGCGTAAGCTAGAGGAGCGTTTCGACAGTACTACCTAGTAATTTGAGTGAATGCGTCAGGAACGCGCTTGGCACGCCGTCGCGCGTGCAAGCCGACGCGTTCCATCGCCGATGGCTAGCGCCATTCGGCCCAGCCAAGCGGCGGACAATGCAACTACGGCTGTCACATTCACTCTCACTGCAACGCGCCCGACGCGGCCTACTGGGGACTCCGTCGCGCGTGCAAACCGACGCGTTCCATCGCCGGCGGCATCATCGCGACCCGAAACGGCTATTGGAATGAGCCCATAACAGCTTACGCTGTAAAAACTTGTCTTTACTCTCCAGATGGTCGCAGACGACTGAGCGACCGCGCGTGCGTAAGCTAACTTCCCCCTACACCAATCCCAACTGGTCTTAGCGCGCTGCGACGTATAGTCGCTTCACAATATAATCACTGACACTGACTTTTCGGACAAACCCTGTATATGAACACTTCAGGAAGTGATCCCTTTCATCAAGCAGGTTGGTCGCGGAACCGATGACAGCCAATGAGGCAAACGAAGACCCCCAGGGGCAACTAAGTTGATCTGGCGCGAAGGCACTCGCGCGGACATCGGCGTGCTTGGCAAAAGGGACGTCCCCTCGTTCATTCGACGCCACCGACGGGACGAGTAAGGCACCGACGGCGCCAGGAGGTCGAGGTGTTCATGAGAAAAAATAACTACGGCAACTTCGCAACACCACACCCCGAAGGAATACAACTAAGCTAGTGAGCGAGCTAGCTTTAGTTCCACATTCCTGATATCACTGATACTCGCGAAAAATACTTTTGAAGAATGCTGGTGGCCATATTTTTTTGCGACAGGGCTGTCTCCCTGTCAGCGAGGGGGCGATGCGGAAATCTGAGGGGGGGGGGGGGGTCAGGACATCCGGACATCCCCCCTGGATCCGCGCATGACTGAGCTCGTTTCGCGTCGCGGCAGAGTACTAGTTGTGATATATCAACCTTAATTCTCAGAAACGTATTTTTAAACGATGGCGACCAATTAGCTAGAAATAAGTACAAAGCGCACACCTACACACGTGTTCCTTGCGATACGCACAGGTGGTACTTTATTTATCAGGATCTTTATGTTCGCTGCTTGTGGCATAACGATTTAGTACATCGTTGTGGTGTTTTCAAATCAGGTAGCTCCTGCCTCACCTATGGACAGCCATGTACGACGGCGCAAAATTACTATCACAAATAAAAACCGGGTAGTAAACTGCAAAATGCTCACCTGTTGTCTTTAAGGATGCAGTAGAATTTCACGTCACATTTCTTAACAAAACGTCGGTTTATGCATTGAAACAAAATTAACTGGAACGCCAATGCATTTCTCCGCAAAGTTCGGGAATTAATATCTCGAAACTGGTGTCATCCTGAGAATTAATTCCAAGCCGCCTTGCGAACTCCACGGCTACAATTTGTAAATTGCAATATGGGCCATCAGGTAATTAGTTATAAACTTAATTAGTATTTTTTTGTTAATTAGTCGATTATGCAGTTCAATTTCTTGTGCAAGTAATGTCCGCCTATTCGTGTAGACTAGCTCATTAACTAGAATTGGGCTATCTGTCACAGGCAACTTTAAATAATTTATGAAAGTGTTCGCTGAAACACCATGTATATCTTAAAGGGGCCCTGAACCACCCCTCGAGCTTGGTGAAATAACATCCCGCGGTAGCATACGCTGCTGGGAACATCTCAGCCAAGTTTTGCTTTCGTACGCGGTGCGTGGAGCTCGCAAGCGGAGCCCAAAGTGACCTTTCTCTCAAACGCTCTCTTTGCAACAGAAGGCATGTTCCTCACTCTTTTCTGGACGCTTTATTTCGCAATAAAGCGTATTTCTATACGAGGCCGCTATTGGTAGCTGCGGTCGGCTACGTAGCGTAGATACCGTGACCACCGGGAGTGCCGCCACGAGTCCACTTGCTAACCACACTGCGGCTCGCTGAGGACAACCGCGTTTGGCTTATATACGCTTAGCGCGTCGTAGGCACCAAAATCGGAAGCCGTGGCGTCGACGTTAACATCCAAAATTAAATTTGAACTACGCGCCTTAAGAAGGCGGAGCGTTGCGGGTAAGCCCCACTCCTACGTAGCCTTCGCAGTGCAAGGCATTGAAAAAGGAACGGTAGTACAGCGGAGACCATGTTTGATTCCGCGCTTCTGCTGAACGCATTGAAGTACTTTTTTTCGGCAAAATATTGCTGAAATAGCGTATTTTCACTTCAAATGCCTTTCTCCACTTCGATAAAAAAATTGTTTAGGGCCCCTTTAAAGCTTCCGTCTCGGAACTACAAATGCAACCGAATTCTTCGCGTACTTCGAGACAAGAATCCCGAGCGCTAGCGGCCGTTGCAGACCACAGAGTATGTTCGTTGTGTTGTGGCATGATTTCCGCGCGCAGTGCAAAACCTCAGTTGGTCATAGCTGCACCACTCGCGTAAGGATGACGCCGTGTGTAACGTTGCACTTGTAACAAACTGCGAATTTATAAAAAAATATCAGATTGGCTGTATTGGGGACGTAGACGCAGTGGACTACGTGAAACGTCTTGTTCGTGCTGGTGATGTTGTGCGGGTACCAGAGTGGCGGAGTCGAGCCCTCCATTCCATTCCCACTTCATCCCGGAGAGTGGAGATGTGTGTAATTCCACTACTTCTAACTCCTCGGAATGGTGATAGTTGGGCCATTCCCTCTCCTGAAGTGGCTGAGGTCGTTGATTCGATTCCTCCAATTCCAGTAAATCAAATGCTTTCTGTATGATTTCTTACCACTTTCCCTTGCGTGCCAAATAAAAAAAAAGGTGTGCGTGTGTGAGAGCTCGTTTTTTTTTCTTTTTTCGACCATGCAGATTTTGTATACAGAAGTAAGGAGCTCGCGTTTTTTACAGACGAGTTCCTAGGTGAGGAAGACATAGTTTGCCTCTAATAACATGAGTGTCAGAAGACAAATGAACAAAATTCAATAATTAACTTTTTTATATGTAGTGTATTGGTGGGCAGTTGTCTAAATGGCACATTTGGAGGCGGTCGCATTCTAATGCATACTCATATTTTAAAAATCTCCAGAATCACACCTAATTCGAGATATATAAAATCAAATTCCAAAGATCAATCGAGGCAATATCGAAACCGAGCGCTTTCCGCTGCGCGTCAGGCAGCAACGACCCGTAGTGTTGCGCGAAGTTTGAATGATGACATGTCGCGGCAAATCCTGACCCGGCACACAGCCTCACATGCTTTCCAGGCAAAGCGCGCCGTATCAGTAGCTTTCGCGTCTGGACGAGACGTTGAGTTTCAAATTTCCTCGCGCTTGTCGTCACGGGGGTTTGTGTCTGATATGATAGCGGGGCCACCTTTTTCGCGCTCCCGGCGCTCTCGGTTTAGATATTGCCTGGACATTTACACGTTGAAATTAGATTAGAAATATCTCAAATTAGGTGCTACTTTCAACATTGAAAAAAAAAATGAAGGTGCATTAAAATTGACCATTTGCCTCTAAGGCATTCATAAAAAAGTTAATAACGTTTTGTTAATTTCTCTTCTGAAGCTCATGTTATTGGCGGCCACTTTGTCTAGGAACGACTCTGCAAGAACGCCACGTTCGCTGCGCATATAGTCGTGGTATGTAAAAAAAAAGAAAATATACATTGTCTAGGAAAAAAAAATCTCGCAGTTTCGCCCGAAAGGCAAAGCATCAATTGCGATAGCAAATTAGTAGAAAGCTATACGGAGTAAGGATAGTGGTTTTATCAGCTGTATAAACTTGGACATGCAGCAGCACCAGCAACGCACAGAACTGTTGTCGACGGCGTCGGTGTTTTGCCCGCGCTCGCGCCGAACGCGCGCGGCGTTGGTGACTGTTGCCGGTGCCTCTGGGGGCGGCTCGGAGGTTTTCGGCAAGATCAGAATGGGACACTCGTCGAGCAGCGTCGGAAATCTTACCCACCTTTTCGCCTCGCAACGTTTTGATATAAATACGCATTTGGTGCCGCAGCTAAACGTCGCCTCCCCTCCCTCCCTCCCTCCACGGCTTTTCGCTCGATAGAAAAAAAAAAGTGGTCGCAGTTTCACCTGAAAGGCGAAGCATCAATTGCGATAGCAAACTTGTAGAGAGCTATACGGAGTAATGATATTAGCTTTATCAGCTGTAGAAACTTGGACATGCAGCAGCATCGGCAACACGCAGAACTGTTGTCGACGCCATCGGCGTTTTGCCCGCGTTCGCTCAAAATGCGTGCGGCGTTGGTGACTGTTGCCGGAGCCTGTGATATAAATAGGCACTTGGTGCCGCAGCTAAACGTCGCCTCCTTCCCTCCCCCTCCCCCACGGCTTCTCGCGCGTCGGAAGAAGGTGCGTTTGCTCTACATATATGGTGATTGTAAAGGAGAAAAATGTCACAGTTTCGCCCTAAGAGCGAAGCAATGAATGCGATAGCAACACAGCAATGTCATACGAAGTAAGGTGAGCGGCTTTGGTAGCAACAACACGCAGAACTGTTGTCGACGCCATCGGCGTTTTGCCCGCGTTAGCTCAAAATGCGTGCGGCGTTGGTGACTGTTGCTGGAGCCTCTGATATAAATAGGCACGTTGCCGCAGCTAAACGTCGCCCCTTCCCTCCCCCTCCCCCACGGCCTCTCGCGCGTCTGAAGAAGGCGCGTTTGCTCTACATATATGGTGATTGTGTTGTCGCAGTTTCACCTGAAAGGCGAAGCATCAATTGCGATAGCAAATTTGAAGAGAGCTATACGGAGTAATGATAGCAGCTTTATCCTGTATAAACTTGGACATGCAGCAGCACCGGCAACACGCAGAACTGTTGTCGACGCCGCCGGCGTTTTGCCCGCGTTCGCTCAAATGCGTGCGGCGTTGGTGACTGTTGCCGGCCTCTGATAAAATAGCCTTGGTGCCGCAGCTAACGTTCCCTCCCCCCCCCCCCATCTCCCCCACCTTTCGCGGGTCGGAAGAAGGTACGTTTACTCTACATATATGGTGATTGTAGAGGAGGAAAGAGACGCCTACTTCTGCAGCCCTTAAAGGAGCGCAGCGCAGAACGCGCGTTTGTTCTCCGCCGTGCGTTCACTGCCCGTGAAAGCGCGCGTCCCTCGCGCTCTTTCACTCGCACATACAGCGTTCGGCGGTGCGCGGCGACGATTTCATCTCCATTGACGTCATACGGAACCTCACGGCGACGGCGACGCCGACGGCAGAAATCTGCTTTTGAGTGTCGATATAATTGCTATCGCAATAAAAGAGACGCCTACTTCTGCAGCCCTTAAGCGAGCACGGCGCAGAACGCGCGTTTGTTTTCCGCCGCGCGTTCACTCCCCGTGAAAGACGCGCCCCTCGCGCCCTTTCACTCGCACATACAGCGTTCGGCGCGCGGCGACAATTTCTTCTCCAAATGACGTCATACGGAACCTCACGGCGACGGCGACGGCGACGGCAGAAATCTGCTTTTGAGTGTCCATATAATTGCTATCGCAATAAAAAACGGAGGGGACATTGAGGCCAATTTTCTGGCGTAAAATTTGTGTGAATGAAAAGCTGCCTTTGTGAAAATTTCTCCAGAAGTGCTCGAGAGCGTTATATGGGAGCAAGGTTTGAAATGGCCCATTCATACACGGGCCACGTTTTAAAGTGCGTGATTTAATTACAGGCAGCTAAAATTCTTATTGCAACTGCTCGAAATAAGCAGCTTAGCTGGAAATTGCGTTGTGCCGCACAAGTCTGCTGCCTTTTTAGTGAGGGCCTGGAAAGGGAAACAAGTGAGACGTGCACCCATGACACTGCCAATGGAGCCGACTCGTTACTGGCGCTGCTAACACACTCTATCTTGTAAGGCCACCATGCTTGCTCTGGTTAACTTGCATATTTTGTCTGCATATCTAGTTAGTATAATGGGCAATCATAAGATAGAAACCGAAGGATAAATTGATTTAATCTTGCTTCCTATAATTTAATCGAACATTGCTGTGCAAGGTAAAAAGTCTGAAACTGCGCTATCAAAATGTTTGCAATCAATAGATACAGAAAGAAGGTGGCGTGATGTCGATGTTAGTATGAGGTAGAAATTAGGCAGACTCGACTCCAGTTGACGTCTACGTAATGCAAGGTATGCTTTGATTAGTAGATAATTGTTGTTATCGTTCATATAACAGTTCTTCAGCGAACCGTTACGGCTCTTACAAGACGTAGATGAAGTAGAAAGTGTATGTAACCGTGTAAGATGTTGGAGCCATAGTTTTATTGCGGTTGGGTTGTACAGACCAGCAGAGGTCACTACAGTAAACCTCAGCAAACTGAAGAAATACATGACTAAATTAGAGAACAAGAAATGTTTACTAATCGTCGATATGGACCTACCTGGAGTGGACTGGGATTGTCTGGACGCCGGCAATAATTATTTTAAACACGTTAACATAATGTTTGACATTATACTCACGTATGACTTACAGGTTGTTCATGTGTCAACGTGCGCACTAGGCACTTCCATTTCACTATTAGATCTTGTGTTCCGTAACCACAATGTTATGGACATACTGTGCAAGTAGGACAAGGTCTCTGTATCGTAGTCTTGTGCGCGTTTCGTTTCCTCTTGTTCCTATAACGAGACATAAAAGGGCGCACTTTCGCCCGAAAGGTGAAGCATCGATTGCGATAGTAAACTAGTAAAAAAAAAAGTAAAAAAAACTTGATAAAACTGAGTAAGATCAGTTTTATCGGCCGTATAAACTTCTAAACATAGGCATACTAACTAAATTAACAAACATGGTGTCACCTGCAGCGCGCAAGCAAACACGAACACATCTCACTCGATGACCGCGGAAACTCGCTGTCAAAACGGTGGAGTCAAAGAGCGGGGCAGCAGCAGCGAGTGAATTGACTCGCATCAACGCGAACTAAGCCGCGAAAACACAGCGCATGGCGGCCTCTGTCCCCGTCGCCGATGACTTTCAAGATACAGCGGCCCGGCCGGGGGCATGCGGCTGGCCGGAGTAGAACGCCCCCTACCCTCTATCCGGAGCCTTGCGCGCAACGGCAGACGGCGCGCTTCTTGTGTGCGCAACATTGAGCCGCGATCGCCGGCTCACTCTCACACGCTTTCACTCGCACATGCTGCATGCGGCACGCGGCAACGATTTGATCGCCCTTAGACTTTATGCGGCACCTCACGGCGACGGCAGAAATGCCTGGAGTGTCCATATAATTGCTATCGCAATAAAAACACAATGTATATTTTTCAAGTTTTAACATCCTAACAAGTAGTGTCAAATTGTATTTTTTGCAGCAGAATAAAAAAACACTTGTGGCTTTACCTCTTCAGGGCGTTGTTGCCTGTAATCTCCCTTATTATTATTCATTCGATTAAAGCAAAGTACGAAATAATCTTGCATTGTGTCCCCCGTATGGGATCAGCGCAATTATTTTGAGGAAAAAGCAGGCAAGTAAGAGAGAGAGAGAGAAATGATGCATGGGAGGACAACAAAAGGTAGTTATGGTTGACTACCCTGCACGGGGGGAAGGTGTAAGGGGATTAAAAAATGTCACAGTTTCGCCCTAAGGGCGAAGCAATGAATGCGATAGCAACACAGCAATGCCATACGAAGTAAGGTGAGTGGCTTTGGTAGCAATATGAATTGTAGTAAACATGAGCTGATTAAGTAAGCAGGTGTGCTGCGGCGTCAGTAGACCGACATGAAGAGAGACTCGATGACCACGAGAAGGCGCGTGTGAAACGGTGGTGTTGATGAGAAGCGCTGCCCGTGGGCAGCGCGTGCGAAGGGACACACCTGTAGCGCTGCACTGCCGATCCGGGCAGCATTGCATGTGTAGCGTGCGTTGGAAAATGTGGCCCGACTATTACTAACTGTGGTGTGAGCGCGCACAAACAAACATGAATAGATCACACTGAATGACTGCAGACAACGACTGTGAAAACGCTGGCAGCAAGCTGCGGCGGCGAAGGTACGTGCGGTCTATCGCTTCAACGGAAACTGAGCGGCGAATGCACAGCGTCTAAAGGTCAGAGCCGTGTGGAGATAAGAGACGGTGCGAGCGAGCGACGAGCGCGGTTGTTGGCAGAGTAGAAATGCGCCCCCCCCCCCGCTCCCTCCGGCGCTCGCTTCCCGCTTCCTTGCTTGCGCGTGGAAGATTGAGTGCGTTCGCTCTCCGTGACAGCGTGCGTCCCCGCACGCTTCCGCTCGGGCATACGGCGCGCGGCGAAGATTTTATCTATACGGAACCTCACGGCGACGGCGACGACGACGGCGACGGCGACGCCGACGGCAGAAATCCGGTGGAAGTGTCCATATAATTGCTATCGCAATAAAAGAGCCAGAGAGTGGAAGGAGAGAGAGAGAAAGAGACGAGCACAAAGTAAAGGGCGTAAACCACAGAGCGGTTAGCGGGCGGTGGTTTTAAATTCCACCAAGAAGGCCTGTTGATATAATCTCGACCGGGTGAGGTGGGTCGTCACCGCAGGAATCAGGAGACCACGATGAAGGCGGGCATCGCGATGATGAAAAATAGAAAAGATTGTATTCACTTCATTGGTACATGGTTTTGACTCTATCCGAGTCTCGAGCGGTTCTGATTAACACGGGGGCCAGGACGGCCTTAAATCCCCTGGTGGTGGCCGATGTTCCTTTCGGGGAAGTCCTCTCTCCGGTGGTCAAGTTGACGACCTCCTCTCCCTCGGGTCCTCCTTCTTGGTAGCTCGCCGTTTTCGTCTGCTCCGTAGAGGTGAGACGCTCTCTCGGGGATGAAAGGGATTATCTCGTCACGGGAAAAGCGCTGGGGCTTGCTTCCCACATTGGAGAGATACAGATTCCAGGAAGATCACAACCTGCCGATGACTCCTGCGGGGAACTTGTGGAAGTGTCGGAACTTTGTCGGGCGGTCAAGTTGACGACCTCCTCTCCCTCGGGTCCTCCTTCTTGGTAGCTCGCCGTTTTCGTCTGCTCCGTAGAGGTCAGAGGCTCTCTCGGGGATGAAAGAGGATTATCTCGTCATGGGAAAGGCGCTCGAGCTTGATTCCCACATTTGACAGGTGCAGTTCCAAGCCGATCATAACAGCCCGTCCACCGCCACAGGAGGTCTCGAAGGGGTTGCAGCATCCAAGCACCTCGAAGAGACCGTAGACCCCGTGCCTCTGCTTTGTTTCGCCGTTCGTTCCAAGGCAGGCCGGTCGACACCCTCTGGAAATAGACCACGCCAAGCCCAAGGCACAACAAACGGAGAGCACCCAACTAACCATGAGAACTGCCAGGTTCACACATTCTTCACGCAAAACCTTATCAGAATTAAACCTGCAGCCCTCGTTCGAGCTTCCCGAAAATTAACAAAAGGAAAAAACCAGACTTAAGTGCATTTTCAATGAACCTAATACCTAACGTTTTTGTTTCTCCTGCCCGGGAAAGCCACATTTATTCAGAGACCGAGAGTGCATTGAAAATGATCAGACGGATAAATGCTGCGCAGTGAGTTAGTTACTCGTTGGGTCAATAGTATCTGCCAGTACCAGCGCTTCTAAGGCAAAATGTACTGCGCTCTGATGACCGCCTGAACTCCTAATTAAGCTGATTTATAAAGTGGCATTTAAAGCCAGAAAACAAAAAGCCATACTCTATCTGCACTGGTAGCCGATAAACGCACCTACCCTGTAAGCATTGAATTACCCAAAATGGTTTGTTTCTACAAACCTCCATATCAATGCCCATCTACAAAACAGCGCGTTCACGAGCCACCACCGTCGCAAAACCTGCTTCGCAGTTTTATTCGCGTAACTGGCGCGCATAACAATCATCACAACGAATCACCGAGATTAACGCGGAACCTTTGAAATTAAAAGAAATAAGGTCTTAATAACTAACAAATGAAAAAGAAAATGCAACGTGCTCTATTTACAAATTTACAAACGGGAACCTTATGGAGGCGCCCAATTCGACAATTACTACCTCCTAATGCGCACTCGACTAGGTCGCAATCTCAAAGTCATTGGACCTCGCCATGGGCAATAAAGGGTGCAAGGCATACACTGCCCCCTCCCGTCACCTGTCAATTCGTGTGGCCGCAGCTTTCTTTTGCGTCTCAGAGAGGGAGGCCGTAAACGCGAGGAGAATCGCCATTCTTCCTTTGTCCTCGCTCTCGCGTCGCATTCCCCCTCATTGACTGTTTGACTGGCCCTGTGCTTGCGCGCGTACCTCATCCAGGTTGCCCCTTTCAGCCGCATTCCTACTCGCGGAGACGCGCCCTGTTCTGTTGTCAGCCGCCTTTGGCAACGTCTCCGTTTTCTCAACCACCATAACGAGCCCTTTGAAGTTCTGCATGGTGGCCTGTTCCCTTCGCTTACGGGCTGCGGTGTGTCTGTCTCGAATTTGCGCTGTGCTAAATACTTCACTCGTTTGCGCTGTCTGAAAAATTTTTGCCTTGCCAGGCGGCCACTGAATGTGTCTCTGCAATCCCCGAGTGTCATGTTCCTGCTCTGCTTGGCCACCATGTCAGTCTCCTCTCCTTTGCGCGGTTCAGGACTGTCGCTCAAATGCGGAAGTACAAGGGAGTTTTTCAGCGCCTCCTTGACCTTTTTAGGGCTGCTGAAACAAGCCTTGTCTCCGCAAGGAACGGCCTCCGGAAGAGCCAGTGTTTCCACTTTCGTGGCGCAATCGTTCTCTGCTGCCGCGATTTCCTGAGCCGTGTTACGCGGAAGAGCTTGGACCGTAGGGTCGCCAAAACTGAGTCCCTTCCTCTTTAACAGCATCTCCGAGCGATTTGAAAATAAGTAGGGGTATTGCTTGGACAGATTTTGTGATACTGCGGCTTCAGTCAGCAATATTCCGAATGGCCCCTCGATCTTTACGCTAGCTATGGGCAAACAAACACTATCCTCCTCAACTACCTGCCGGATCCACGCATGTTCCCCGGTAAAATCCTCAGGTTGCACATACGCAGGGTGGACGATGTCCATTGTCGCAGCCGAGTCCCTAAGTACCCTACATGGCGTTCCATTCACTCTGAGGTCGCGAAGGTAGGGTTCTAGGAGCGCTAAGTTGTCGTCATTCACGAAAGAAAAAACAATCCTAGGCTTTCTACAGCCGATCGCAAGGTGTCCAGGCTCCTGGCAACGGAAACAGACGACCGGTTTTCTAGCCTCAAACGCTTTTGTTGTTTTCTTTTCATCTTTCGCTGCGCTGTTATTCTGGCCTAAATTATCGGTCGGCACGTCTTTGGTCCCACTTCCCGCTTTCTCGTTGTGAAAAGGGCGCCTGTTTTCCTCTTTGCTGAATTTCGTTAATGGCCTGACGCGCGTTTTCTCGGATTCGCGACGTGCGGCGAATTCATCTGCTAGTACTGCAGCACGTTCTAAGTCCTTTTCGCCCGACCTATCTTGAATCCACAAGCGCATCTCTTCGCTCAAGGACCCATAGAACTGCTCCTTGCAGATTAGCTTCACAACCTTGTTGTGACAACCGAACGCATCTTCCCCTTTTAGCCACTCAATTAAATTGGCTTTCAGCTTATAACTGAAATCTTGAAAAGGCTCGCCCGGTGTCCTAACTGCCTCCCGAAAACGGCGGCGGAAAGCCTCCGCTGAGAGCCGATATTTCCTTAGCAGCGCAGCTTTTACTTTCTGATAGTCCTCTGACTCGTCCTTCGTTAGCCTCGCAATTATTTCGGTTGCTTCGCCAGGAAGAACGGTCAGAATCTGTTGTGGCCAACTCTCTAGTGCCAACCCGTTTCTCTCGCAGGTTCGTTCACAAGTAACGAGAAACAAACCCATGTCATCGTTCACCTTGTACGATGGCATGAGATCCCTTATCTTCACTCCTACTTCACCTGAACGTCTTTCATCTATTGAGAGGTTATTTGCTGATTGCCTGGCCAGATCCCGCTGCACGTCCAGTTCTTTTAGCTTTAGTTCGTGAGCTCTCTGTTCCTCGCGTTCCTTTCTCTCTGCAGCTCTCTGTTCTTCGCGTTCCTTTCTTTCTGCAGCTTCCCTTTGTTCAGCTTTCTCAGCTCTTTGTCTTTCCTCTGCAGCGCTTTGCTCAGCTTTCTCAGCTCGTTTCTCTATCTTTTCCCATGCTTCTGAAATTTCGTCCTCAAGAGCCCCGCACTTCTCAATCGCCTCAACAAGCTGCGGCTTTCTCTGACTTTTCCCGACCTCAATTCCCAGCTCTTCACAAAGTAATAACAACTCTGGCTTTTTCCGTTTGCCCAAATCCATGGTCAATCCCGAACGAGGACTTTCTTACTCTACTGTGACGTGAGGAAGCTTTCAACAGGAGCCTGCACGTACAGAAACTAATTCACCGTTTTAGAAAACACACAAAGCTAAAACCTGGCAAATTCCAAAGAAAGTCAAGCGCTCACCATTCTGCTGAAGCCAGGACGAAGGGTGGAGTATCCCATTGCTGCCAACCAGCTGATATAATCTCGACCGGGTGAGGTGGGTCGTCACCGCAGGAATCAGGAGACGACGATGAAGGCGGGCATCGTGATGATGAAAAATAGAAAAGATTGTATTCACTTCATTGGTACATAGTTTTGACTCTATCCGAGTCTCGAGCGGTTCTGATTAACACGGGGGCCAGGACGGCCTTAAATCCCCTCGTGGTGCTGCTGTTTCCCTTCGGGGAGTCCTCCCTCCGGTGGTCAAGTTGACGACCTCCTCTCCCTCGGTCCTCCTTCTTGGTAGCTCGCCGTTTTCGTCTGCTCCGTAGAGGTGAGACGCTCTCTCGGGGATGAAAGGGATTATCTCGTCACGGGAAAAGCGCTGGGGCTTGCTTCCCACTTGGAGAGATACAGATTCCAGGAGAGAGATAGAGAGAGAGAGAGAGAAAACTTTATTTTGATGAGGCACGGAGAAGCGTCGATCTCCGTGGTGGGTGGAGCCTTCAGTCCAGGGCCCCAGCGGCGGTGGCAGCACTTTCGGCTCTGGCGATAAGCTTTCGCTGATCCTCCAGTGCCGAGCTGGTCAGCACCATCTCCCACTGCTCGTGCGTTGCGTTTCGATTTGGGGAGTTATTGGGGATATTTGGCATGCCAGATTCCAGGAAGATCATAACCTTGCCGAGGACTCCTGCGGGGACTTGTGGAAGTGTCGGAACATTGTCGGGCGGTCAGTTGACGACCTCCTCTCCCTCGGGTCCTCCTTCTTGGTAGCTCGCGTTTCGCTCTGCTCCGAGAGGTCAGAGGCTCTCTCGGGGATGAAAGAGGATTATCTCGTCATGGGAAGACGCTCGAGCTTGATTCCCACATTTGACAGGTGCAGGTTCCAAGCCGATCATAACACTGTAGACCGTTAGGATCCTAAGCAGCGCGAAGAAGCTTTTTGTGCAGAGTTTCGAGCCTAACACTGACCGTGGACAGTTGTTCATTTGGTTGAGTGCTGTGCACAACACATGCCTCTCGGCACTAAAGCGAAGGCAGAAAGAGAGTGTGTGAGCTCATCACAGCTACATGTATCGCACGTGGCTCATCGCAGCTACATGTGAAGTCCGGTGGAGCGTTAAGGGACACAGTAACTGTCCTCTTTGCTTATAGCCTCTGTGCAGCCGCCTACCGCCCTGCTGCCTACCTGCCTGCGCTCCGCTTCCCTGCCTACCTGTCTGGCGGCTGAGTGCGGGATTGTCAATGGATCAAGAACGACGCAGCGTCGCCTGATGAATGTAGGACACCTTCGCTGCGGCAAGCTACGGCGGTGACGTCACGGACCCGGGCTATAAAGCGGACAGCACTTTTGATGCCAGCTCGCAGTTTGGTTTGGTTTGGTTTGGTGCCTATAGAAATAGCACAACACACTACGGGGAATTCAGAAGTACTGCAGATTGGGCGAGTTGGTGCATCGTATTCTTGACTTCCTTTAGCGCAGCTCAGTTTGAGTATGAAGGGTAAAAACCCTGTAACCTGTCCCCTTTTGTAGCGTTAGCTACACTGGCCTAGCCAAGCCCGTTTCGCGCGGCACATCAAGAGCCGTGCTGCGCATGCGCAAGGAACAGTGATGTCACACGGCTTGCGCACCGGAGCCACTGGAGCCGGCACCTCTCGCGCACTGCGCCGCCGCCGCGCGCGACTCACCGCCGCCGGTCTGCGCATTCCAGAGGAGTGACGTCGTAGCCGTGGTAGACGCACTGGCGCCGGCGCGCGCTCGCTGTGCAGTCGCCGTCTGACACTGCGCTGGAGCCGCTGCGCTTCTGACTGGCGTTTGCCAGTGTGGTATAGCCATGGAGAAGGAGAGCGCAAATGCTGCTCAACAGCGCAGAAGAACGGAGAAGCTTGACTCATCGGATCCCGAAGTAGTTGCTGGCAATTAGCGGTTGAGCGTAGGAGGTATGAACAGAAGAAGGCAATATACATGTGCCACATAATACGTATACCGCGTGTGTGTCATTGGAGCAGCAGTAAGCATGACATTCAAGCTAATCCTTGACAATCTAGACAACCAGGAAAGCTAAGAATAATCAGCTGAAACCTTTGCTAACGCTACGTATATCCTGGCATAGCCGAGCTAAGCCACTGCAACTTTTTCCCTTCATACTCAAACTGAGCTGCGCTAAGGAAGTCAAGAATACGGGGGATTGGCCATGAATCGGGCGGCAGTCCGGTGGAGCATCAAGGGACACAGTAACTGTCTTCTTTGCTTATAGGTAAGCGGCCTTTTGTCGAGTAGTTCCGTGTTTTTTGCTCCACCAGACTGCAGTATTTTTTGACTAGAATTATGCCGCAGAAGTGTTTGACATGTTCGAAAAATCTTGAAAACGACGAACATTTGACTTGCATTCGATGCAGTAAAAAGTATCATACCGGTAAATGTTCTGGTGTCTACAAAAAGAGTTTGAAGAAAATTGATAAGGGTGAAGTCAAGGCTTGGGAGTGCGACACGTGCAAAAGAGAAAGAAAATATGATGACACTGGAAGAGGAGGAAATAACTTTATTGAGTCCTGAGGAACCCCTCCCCACCCACTCTTGGTTTAGTGGTCGGCAGGGGTCGCGGGCCGCACCCACGTTGGGACGGGAAGCCCGTGAGCCTCCGCCCTTTCGTGAGCCCTCTGGACAGCCCTGAGCTGGGTCTGGTGGTCGTCGCTTCGGAGGGCGTCCTCCCGGTCTTCTTCTTTACTGAACATGGTGCCGCTTAACGCGGAGCATTGCCAGAGCATGTGCGCTAGCGAGCAGTATGATTCGCCACAATCCGGACATTGCGGCTCTACCTCTGGTGAATAAAGTCTCAGTCTGCCTCTCAAGGGGAATGACGCTGTCTGAAGCATTCTGAATATCGATGACTGTGGTCTATTGAGTTTAGCGTGGGGGAGCGGGAAGGCCTCATCGACAGCTGATAGTGCGTTGTTATTTCGTTGAAGGTGAGCAGCGGGTCTCGGTGCTCCCCTCTCTCCTCGCCACTTCGCTTCGCCACGATCGCCGCGTGCGTGAGTCCTCGCGCGCGGTCGTGCGCCAGCTCGTTGGCGTGGGAAAGTCGGGGTGCCCGTCGGCCCCCATGTGGGCCGGAAACCATTTGACGATGTGATGACCCGCGGCTCCCTCGTGGCCGAGGACGGCCGCCGCTTCCCGCGATATGGAGCCCGAGGCGAATGCTCTGGCCGCCGATCGCGAATCTGTGTACACGTAAGGACGTTCGGGGTCCCTCATTGCCATGGCTATTGCCACCTGTTCGGCCACTTCGGACGTTACCCCCTTGAACCGATGCCGCGTTAATTATCGTCCCATCCCAGCGTATCGAGACGGCCGCGTACCGGTCGCTGCGCCCATACTGGGCCGCGTCTACAAATGCCGCCAGTCCCGGGGAGTTGGCGGTCGATTTCAGTAGTGCTCGGGCCCTCGCCTTTCGGCGCCCCTGTTGAATTGCGGGTGGACGTTTACTCGGAAGTGGTTCTACTTGAAAGTGCCCCTGACCGCCGCGCTGAGCGCGACCTTGCGTGCGTTGCACTCTGCGTCCTGCATTTATGCCTTCTTCTTCTAGGATGCGTTTGTCGGCCCTGGTGGTCGACAGCTGCAGGACCTGTGCCTTGGTCTGTGCTTCGATGATTTCTGCTAGCGTGTTGTGGACCCCTAACTGATCGAGCCGCTCTGTGCTTGTAGTGATCGGAAGACCTAGCACCCTTTTGATGCTCTTGCGCATCAGTGTCTCTATCTTGGCCGCGTCTCTCTTGGTCCATTTTAGCGCCGAGGCTACTTAATTTACGTGACTCATGAGGAAGGCGTGGTAAAGTCCGATGAGATTGCTCTCGCTGAGCCTTCCCCTGCGGTTGGTCACCCTGAGGATCAGCTGGAGCATGTTCTCCGTTTTGGACGTGAGTTTCATGTCAGTTTGCGTGCTACCGCCTTTAGCCTCAATTATCAGCCCCAGGATTCTCATAGTGTCCACTCTGGGGATCGGCTGGCCGTCGGTCGTATGCAATTTGATTGGGATTTGATCGATCGGCGTCAAATTCCTCATGCCCTGTTTCGAGGGCCTGTACAGCAACAGTTCCGATTTACTGGGTGACAGGCGGAGTCCCGTTTCCCATCAGGCACTCTTCCGTTGTGTCCAGCGCCTCTTGGAGAGCCCGCTCGACATCTGCGTCGGACCCTCCCGTGCACCACACCGTAATGTCGTCTGCGTACAGGGCGTGATTTACATCGGTCACTCTCGTCAGCCGGTCCGAGAGCCCTTTCATTGCTAGATTGAATAATAATGGGGAGAGCACCGCCCCTTGTGGTGTGCCCTTCGCACCCAGCGTGTACCAATCGGACGTGGCCCTGTCTTATTTTGATCGTGGCCTTCCTGTCTCTGAGGAAGGAGCTCATGGAAGAGTGGAATTTTCGGCCGATCCCCATCACCGAGATCGATTCCAGTAAAAATCTGTGTTTGACCGTGTCGACCGCTTTCGTTAGGTCCAGGGCAGTATGCCCCTGGTGTCTCTGGTCATGCCGTCGATTGTATGTTTCATTGAGTAGTAGCATTACGTCATGTGTGTAGAGGCCCGGTCTGAAGCCCACCATGTTGTGTGGGACAGGCCCTCTTTCTCTATGTACCGCGATACTCGGTTATGTGTGGCATGTTCCGCTGTCTTGCCCACGCACGAGGTTAGCGATATCGGCCGCATGTTCTCCGGCGCAAGTGATTTACCGGGTTTCGGTATTAGTATTACCGAGGCCTCTTTCTAGACCTCGGGTACTCGTACCGTTTCCCACGCTCTGTTGATTTCTTCAGTGAGATTCTCGACCGACTTTCCGTCTAAGTTTGTCAACAGTTTGTTCGAGACCCCGTCCGGGCCCGTCGCCGAGCGTCCGTTGAGGCCCTTGTAAGGCATCCCAAATTTCTGATTCCGTGAAGGGCGCGTCGAGTTTTTAAACCTCTGCGCCAGCGTATTGTAGATAGTCGCCGTCGCCCGACGGGCCCAATGGCAAACAACATCTCTGCCAGCTCCTTTAGGAGCTCGCTCTCCGTTTTCTCCTGCTCCTTTTCCTTGTGTAAAATCCTATCGATTGCCAATCTCTGATTGCCTTTGGATTGCCTGTCGTCTAACAGTTTCTTTAGGAGGTTCCATTTGCCGCCGGCTCTCATCTGTCCGTCTACCGACGCGCACACCTCGTTCCACTGTTGCTTGGAAAGCTCGATCGAGTGCGCTTCGACTTTCCTGTTTAGTGCAGCTACTTTCTTTCGCAGTCTGCGATTAAGTCGGCGTTTTCCACCTGGCCGTGATGGACTTCTTTGCCTCTAATAGGTGTGCCAATCTCGCGTCCATCCTTTCCACGTTCAGTTCGGTTTGGACGACCCTCGTCGCGGTGCTAACGCGATCTTTGAGCATTCGAAAGAGGCTGTCTAGGTCCGCGTATTCGCTTGTGTCTTCCTTCCTTATTTTGCGGAAGGCGTCCCAGTCGGTGACCTTAAATTCTCTCGGTGATGCCGCCCTGATGGGGATCGTCACCGCCAGTATGTAGTGGTCGCTGCCGAGGTTCTTGTGCAGGTTGCGCCACTCAGCCCCTCGCACCTTTTTGACGAAGGTCAGGTCGGGCGTCGTGTCCCGCGCCACCGACGTGCCTAGTCGAGTCGGATAGCGGGGGTCCGTCACCAGCTCTAACGAGCACTTACTTAGTGGCTGCCTGCAATAGCCGCTGTCCCTTGGGCATTGGCCTTGCGTAACCGCAGGCTTCGTGGGGCGCATTAAAATCTCCAGCCACTATTAGTGGGGCCCCCCTGGCCATTGAGGTCGCCTTCGTTACTATCGATGCTAACGACTGTCTGGGGTCAGAGGGCGAGCTGTAGACGTTCACTACGAATACGCTGTTTTTCAGCCAACCGTTCGGTATGATTTCGATCGCGGTTGCCTCCGCTTTCACGTTGCCTAATTTCAAATCTCGTTCCTGGAAAGAGCATTTGTTCGCGACGAGGGTCGCCACTCCACGTTTACCCTGTTCGAATTTCGACGAGGCGACCCGGTAGCCGGGCAGGGTCGTCTCGCTACCCAAAGTTTCTTGTAAGATTATGACGTGCGGTGATTCTGATATCAGTGGCAGGGAAACGCCCCCGCGAAAGAAATTAACTGAGCCAAGAGGGCAGGGCTCTTTGGCTATGCCGATCGACGACTTAATAAGAAGGTAGTGGAAGTCTTGTGTAGGCTTGAAAACTTTGAAAAAGAAAAAAGGTAGACAAGCAGTGCGCCACAACTGAGACTATCGCAAAGTCAACAGCCTTTTTAGCAGCCAAGTTTGAAGAGCTCCTGACAGAGGTCGAAGATCAGCAAAGACAAATTGCTCAATTGTAGAAAACCACAGGACTGGAACAAAATATAAAAAAGAAAGACAATGAAATCTCAAATCTCAGAGAATGTGTCGAAAGTGCTGAGCAGTACTCAAGAAGAAAAAATGTAGAAATGCATGGTGTTCCACATACCCGCGGGGTGGCTCAGTCAGCTAAGGCGTTGCGCTGTTGATCACGAGGTCGCGGGATCGAATCCCGGCCGCGGCGGCCGCATTTCGATGGAGGCGAAATGCAAAAACGCACGTGTGCTTGCGTTGTAGTGCACGTTAAGAAACCCCAGGTGGTCAAAATTAATCCGGAGTCCTCCACTACGGCGTGCCTCATAATCGGAACTGGTTTTGGCACGTAAAACCCCAGATAGAAGAAGAAGAATGGTGTTCCACATGCAGAAGGTCAGGATCTGTACCAGGTCTTGGTGGATCTTAGCGGCAAGCTTGATGTCCCCTTGCTTTAAAAGCACTAATTGGTACACAGATTGAAAGAACAGAAGGACAGAGAGAGAGAGAGAAACATTTGTTTAGACCATCGAGATCGTTGATCTTGAGGACGAGTGGGTGGTGTCCTCAATCCAGGACTCCACTGGCCATGGCTGCTCGACGTACTTGCTGGACGAGAGCTTCTTGTCCCGCCAGGGTATCGCCGGTCAGCTGTACCTCCCACCGCTCAAATGAAGTGTTAGGCGTATTTGTTAGGACAAAATCGCTCCTATAAATATTAGGAGCGATAAAGCCACAAGCAACCCGAGACTTGTGGCTTTCAAAGAAAAACGTCCTTCGAGAAAACAAAATTTTCGTCAATGAAAACTTTACGAAAACGCAAAAAGAAAACTGTTTTGGAAATGCAGAAAACTTGGCAAAGTGCCTGACTATAAGTTTGTCTGGACGCGAAACGGCAAGATTCTAGTTCAAAAGGCGGAAGGCGCGAATGTGATAAGCATTACCACTGAGAATTATATTGCAAAAATGTCCTAGATGCCCTCGTTCGGATCTTTTCATGATTGGGACCTTCATGTTACAAATACCTTAGCTGACAACAAAATAAAACAAGAACTTGGCTTAGTACACATAAATGTGCGCAGCATAAAGAAGAATTGGGATCAATTATGCGCATATTTACACACTAGACTCTTTAACATCGACGTAATTGTGATACACGAGATTCATCTGAATGCAAGCGCACAAGGCAGATCATAGACTCAGGGGTTATTCCCAGATTGCTTTATGCCGATAAAATCGAAGAGGAGGAGGAGTTCCTGTATTTGTAAAAGGTAACTGTGTTTTTAACATGCTCCAAGTAGCTTTTGATTATACAGAAGTTATTGTTGTCACCCTAAGTAAAGCAGATGTGACCTACACAGTATGTGCGATATACAGGCCTGCTAACATAAACACAGATTTGTTCCAAGAGGAGCTAAACTCTCTGTTGAAGAAGTATATGAATGAGCAGCATCTTATACTGGTAGGGGATTTGAATATTGACATAATGCAAGTGTCGAGGAAAGCGGTGACAGATCATCTTAATTTACAAGCAGAATATGGACTGGGTAATGCAATTGTGGCGACGAGCGACCACGTAGACCGGTAAAGTCGCGGGCTCTCGCGGGAGAGGAAAAACCGACACCCGACGACACCCGACGTCAACGTGGAAACGGCATTTACACGACTCAGAACGTCGGCTGGAATGCTGTCGGTGCCCTTGATGTGTCGGAACGTTGTTGTAAACTCGGAAATGTAGGAAAGGTGTCGACTCTCAAGGGGCGAATAACAGGACGCCGAACGGTTCATTGCGTGCACAAGGGGCTTGTGGTCTGTCAAGACAGTAAATGCACGGCCTTCTAGGAAATGGCGAAAATGTCTGATAGGCAGGTAAACTGCGAGTAATTCACGACCGAACACGCTGTAGCGGGACTGCGCAGGCTTCAGTTTCCTTGGAGAAAAAGGCGAGTGGGTGCCACGCATTGTCGATGAATTGCTGCAGAACGGCACCAACGGCGGTGTTTGAAGCGCCGGTCATGATGGCAGTGCGCGCGTCTGGCGTCGGGTGTCTAAGCAGCGTGGCGTCGGCGAGGGTAGACTTGTCATATGAAAGCGTCGGTGGCCTCTTCAGTCCACTGAAACGCTTGTTTACGGTTGTTTCCAGCAGAGCATCTAACGTAGCTATAAGTCGTGCGCAATCGGGGATGAATCGGAGGCAGAAATTGACGATTCCAAAAATTGGCGAAGCTTGGTGAGTGTGGTCGGTCGGGGAAGGTCTTCGATGACGCGAATCTTGGACGGCAGTTGTCGAGTGCCGTTAGCGTCGACGATATGGCCGAGGAATTCAAGTTCGGGTTGACCGAATTCACTCTTGGTGGCGTTGATGGCAATTCCGTTACTGGCAAGGCGTGAAAACACTAACCGCAAGTGGTGAAGATGTTCTTCTGCGGAAGAGCTTGCGACGAGAAGGTCGTCAATGTATGCAAAAACGAAAGGCATGCCTCGGGTGACGGAATCGATGAAATGCTAAAAGGACTGGCCCGCGTTCCGTAAGCCGAAAGCATGCGGAGAAATTCAAGAAGACCGAAGGGTGTGGTTATGGCGGTCTTGGGAATGTCTTCTGCGACCGGTAGTTGATGATAGGCGTGAACAAGATCGATCTTAGAAAAAAAATCACCGCATATCCACGAAGTGAATGATGATGAGTGGGCGAAGCACCGGGGGATCATTCGGGTAAACCATAGCTACGGACGAGAGAGAAAGAGAGCACGCATCGGGAACGAACGCCCTTGTGCACCGCAGCGCCCCTAGCTACGGACGAGAGAGAAAGAGAGTGCGCGTCGGGAACGAACGCCCTTATGCACCGCAGCGCCCCTAGCTACGGACGAGAGAGAAAGAGAGCGCGCGTCGGGAACGAACGCCCTTGTGCACCACAGCTCCCCTAGCTACGGACGAGAAAGAGAGCGCGCGTCGGGAACGAACGCCCTTGTGCACCGCAGCGCCCCTAGCTACGGACGAGAGAGAAAGAGAGCGCCCGTCGGGAACGAACGCCCTTGTGCACCGCAGCGCCCCTAGCTACGGACGAGAGAGAAAGAGAGCGCGCGTCGGGAACGAACACCCTTGTGTACCGCAGCGCCCCTAGCTACTGACGAGAGAGAAAAACGCCGGAAGCTGGCTTCCGGAACCGGAAGTGGGAACGGAAGCGGAAGCCGGAGCTTGGCGTACATATATATATATATATATATATATATATATATATGCGTATACATACATACATAGCGGTCTCCATGCCAGCCAGAGCTACGGACTACGAGGGACAAGGCTCGGCCCTAAGGTGCTTCGCCCCTAAAAGATCGTCGCACCGTGCAATGCTACCGTGAAGTCCTGAATGTTCGGTAGAGGGTAGCGATCAGGAACTGTAACGTTGTCTAGTGCCCGGTAATCACCGCATGGGTGCCGGTCTCCAATCTTCTTAGGCACCATGTGAAGTGGTGATGCCCAATTACTGGAGGAAGGGCGGATGATGCCAAGTTGCAGCATGTGTTTGAACTACGCGTGAGCGATCTTGAGTTTCTCCGGGGACAAACACCGGGGTCGGAAATAGACTGGTGGGCCGGAGGTGACGATGTGATGGCACACGTCATGTTGCACCGGTTGAGTCCAGTCCGGCAGGCGCGTCAAGGTCGGAAACTCGCGCAGGAGCGCGGTGAAAGGTTCGTTCAACATGGCAGAAATAGGTGCGATCGGCGATGTGTCTGATGATGAGAAGCCGGGAACGGATAGCTGGGTCACGGAGTCGATGAGACCGCGTCGTTGAACGTCGACAAGGAGTCCGTAGTTGGGCAAGAAGTCTGCTCCAATGACTGCACGACGGACGTCTGCAACCAGGAAAATCCAGCGGAACGCTCGTCCAAGGCCAAGGTTTAGCATGACGGAGCGTGACGAGAAAACTGGAATCCTGGTGCCGTTGACGGCTTGCAAAAACGACACAGGTGTCGCTTTTCGGTCGGATTGGTGGGCGGGGAAAATGCTGGCGTCAGCTCCTGTGTCGACTAGGAACCATTGCCCGTAACTCGGTCCGTCACGTAGAAAAGGCGACTTGTGTGTTGGGCCGGACAACTCGTCGCCGTTAGAGGTCGGCCGGCCTGTTTCCTGCCAAGCGCAGGGACGCCGACAATTACGAGCGTCGTTTCCAAAACGGTGGTGGCAGTAGCAAACGCCAGACGTTGTAGGTGATGTTTCATTGCAGGTGCCTGTGCGTCTTGATTTACTGGAACTACGTGGGCGACGAGATGACGTGCGGCGACGTTCTGCTGCCCAGATGATGCGTTCCAGGAGGTGTTTATTATACATAAGAAAGAGACGCTTAATTCTGCAGCCCATAAGGGAGCACGGCGCAGCGTCGTAGAGGATAGGGGGACGCGCTCACACAAGGAGTCGAGCGAAGATTGCACTGCTGAAGAGCAGGAAAGGGTTTGCAGCGCGGTTGTAATGTCACCCGGAGACGGTGTCGTGGCTGCGATGGTTGGGGTGGCTATTTCCATGACTTTGTCAGCCAAAACGGCAAGTCCGGTACGGTCCATGGTAGAGGCTGTCGCCAGGACCATCTGCACGTTAGCCGGGAGTCGTTGCAAAAACAATTCGCGCAACAGCGTGTCGTCGATGGATCTCGCGTTGTCTCCGAGCAGCTGCCTCATTCGGCGAAGAAGTTGACTAGGGCGTCGGTCGCCGAGTTCTTCAGCGGACAGAAGCTGCTGGATGCGAGAACGCTGTGAAGCTGCTGTGCGCTGTAACAGGGCTGCCTTGAGCACGGCCGCTGGATAAAAAAAAGCGTTTTTTTTATCCAAGGGCCGTGCCTTGAGATCGTCATAGGCGGCGGTAGACAATGGGGAGTTCAACAAATCTGCTACTTCGTTAATAGCGCCGGGCGAGAGCGCTGCAACGGCGTAATAAACCTTTGAGGCTTGAGAGCGGATACCAGCGACTTGAAATTGCGATTCGGCCTGAAGAAACCACGCCGAGGGATGCTGGTCCCAGTACTGTGGGAGGCGGACGGCGATGGCCAAACAGGAGGGCTCACCGCGTTCGTCGGAAGGGTTCTGGCCTTGAGCTCTCGTAGCGTTGGTCTGGTCCATGGTCGTCTCTACCACAGGCGCGTATGGCAGCATCACATCCGAGGTCACCAAACTGTGGCGACGAGCGACCACGTAGACGGGTAAAGTCGCGGGCTCTCGCGGAGAGGAAAAAGTTGCAGTGGCTTAGCTCGGCTATGCCAGGATATACGTAGCGTTAGCAAAGGTTCAGCTGATTTCGGGATCCGATGAGTCAAGCTTCTCCGTTCTTCTGCGCTGTTGAGCAGCATTTGCGCTCTCCTTCTCCATGGCTATACCAAATTGGCAAACGCCAGTGAGAAGCGCAGCGGCTCCAGCGCAGTGTCAGACGGCAACTGCACAGCGAGCGCGCGCCGGCGCCAGTGCGTCTACCACGGCTACGACGTCACTCCTCTGGAATGCGCAGACCGGCGGCGGTGAGTCGCGCGCGGCGGCGGCGCAGTGCGCGAGAGGTGCCGGCTCCGGTGGCTCCGGTGCGCAAGCCGTGTGACATCACTGATCCTTGCGCATGCGCAGCACGGCTCTTGATGTGCCGCGTGAAACGGGCTTGGCTAGGCCAGTGTAGCTAACGCTACAAAAACCGACACACGATCTCTTAGCGGGGCATTTTTAATCTGTCTCGGAACACTACCATGTGCCGGTGCGTGCCAGCTGCTCGTGCCTCGTGCAGACAATATCTACCTTGGTGCAGACGCGAGCGTCTACCTAATTATCATGCAACGCCGATGCTGCTGCCGCTACATAATTAATGAATACACCAGAGAGGAATATTTGGGTTCAAGAATAACGAAAACCTGCATTGATCATATTGTCACTCGGCTCAGACAGCAGCGCTATGCAAGCGGCGTAATTCAAGTCAAACTAGCAGATCATTACTTTACAGCACTTGTAGTCATGTCCGAAAATGACACAGAGGATTGCGATGTAAGAACAAATAAACAAATTATAGACAACGCAAAATTTGACATGTAAATAAAGGACACAGACTGGATTTCACTTTTACATTTAGACCAAGCCAGTTCATATGCCAAATTTGTTGAAACTTTCAGGATGATATGCGTAAAGTCTTCTAAAATCATAACAATTCAGCAAAGAAATCCTAATACGGAATGGATTACGAGTGATATTATTGAGTACTGCTTTCGAAAAGACAAAGCATGGCAAAGATAACCGGCATGTCAGCGTGTTGATTGGCTGAAAGAATATATCGTGAGGAGCGTCACAGGAATGGCCGTTTCGTAATCGTCAATTTTATGTTGCGTGACGTTGCGCTGGAGCGCAATTGCAGAGATTTTCCGCCATATGTTGTGGTGCGACGAGCCGCGCGAATTATGGTAATGAGTGGCCATATGCAATGGCGGTCCAGAGGCATGCGTATCGCCGCATTTTCCCTGTCATTTGGGGCCATTAAAATCTTTTATTGACAACGCGTGCTCATAGCATTTGCATCGCTATCGGGTGGTGTGGGCACTTGTGTTTTGAACGATTATTTTTATTAAAAACACGTTTATTTGAAATAATATTGGTTGAAACTAGCACACTTTCTGCGACATTTCGCACTTTTCACTATTGCGTTTATATTGCAATCAATATAAATGACTTTTCGCGTCATCAAAGGCTATGACAACGGCGGCTTTTTAATTTATAAAAATAAATGTACGCAAGGCGGCGCCTTGAAGTTTCCTCTCGTAAGGTGCCTATATAGGAAAAGTACCGCCATCTACTCTTTCCTCCGCCGCCTCCTCTCCTAAAGCGCTTGCTTTTTTCTATACTTTTTGCTTGCGAAAGCCAAGTCGACGGTGGCGCACCTAGAAAGTCCACGTTGAAGCTAGAGTGTTAAAGCTTTCAGGCAGGGCGCGCGCCGCCGCCGCCGCCGGCGACTGCGGCTGCGCAAAGGACTTTCAACATGGCCCTGAGGTGGAAAAAAAGAAAATATAAAGAAGTGAAAAGCGTGCGCCATCATCGTCCAATCGGAGATACAGGAGAGAGGGAAGCGGCGTTTATCAAAGGATGGCGGTACTTTTCTTATATAGGGACTTTATCCTCTCGTGGTGCGATTAAGCAACGGAGTGAACAAGAGATGGCAGTGCCTGCGCTTGCGTCGCGCAAGCGGATACCTGGGGCGCACGCAACGCTATCGATGATATTCGGCCGCTTCTCAGCCAGACGAGTCGGGCTGAGTCACTTGCGTTTCACGAGATAGCGATAACGCGGCCTAGAGCGTGCGCTCATCATCACTGGTAGGTCGCGTATGTTGTCTCAAGCCAACGCCTCCTATAAAGTCTTTATAGACCTTTTCACAAACCGACGTTTGAGCAGCGCCATTGGCCGACACGAGCGACGTCTAGCGTCGCCGCCATTTTGGACTGTGCGCCTTGCGAGAGCAGGCCGGCCGCACTTCGGTTGTGTGATCTTCGCCGCGCATTATTTCGATTGTTTTCTTCCGCTTCGCTTGACTTGTGCCGCTTGACTTGTTACATGTTTCTCGTGCTCGCGTGAGCGCTCAGTGTAGTTTGCCATGGCAACAGCAAGCCCAGCCAGTGGATGTGGTGTTTCTTCGTCGGTAGCGGCGGCAGCCGCATCTGCTTCGTCGAGACCTGGCGTGCTAATCAGCGGTATATTTCATTGTTATTGCTGGGCACATGTGACCGTATCGTCGATTGAATCTGATCACCATTACGTTTCGCGATTGAGGGTTGCCTCATTTAGCGAAAGCAGGCGCGTACGTAGCTGTCGGGCAATGCTTATAGAACCAGGCGCCGGCGGCCCGACGACGCGTGTCAGTGGTTAATTGGTAGATATGCGGTGGTTACTCCATACGCTTCCGACGCATCTGAACAGCTCAATCATACAAAATTTATTGGATCTGGTGCGGTGCAGGGCGCTTATAACCAAATGTTAAAACATAACGCATGGAGATCGAGCAGCGCGGTACCTGCAGCGAAACGACGCGCGGCAGTGATCACAGATGCCAGCGCGACTGATACAGCCCAGGTGCTAGATTTTTGTTTTTAGTATTTATTTATTTATTTATACATACTGTCAATCCCAATAGGGATTATAACAGGACTTGTTATAAAGATATATTTGTTTACCTATTTTTTACGTTTGTTTACCTGGAATGGCTTTTCTTTCGAATGCCTGAATTTGGAACAAGCTTCGCTCACGGTGAACTTTAACGTAGATTGTGCGCGAAGTTTGTATTGAAGATATCGCGTACGGCAAGAATTGTTCGTGTGCGCTATCTCTGAAGCGAAATAAGCCAATAATATTGCAGCGTTAGGGCCATCTCTGCTCTTTCTCTTGTTTCACTTACACCGTCTCACTGTGCTATGTTCATAATAAAGTAATGTCGAGTCTTAACAATTCTCGAATAAATACATATGCATATGACTGTAAACCACTACTGACCGTGAGTGAAAAACGCTTAGTGGTCAGCGAAGCGGTCTCTGCACTCACGTAAGTATTTCACTTGATCGACTGTGCGAATTTATTTTTTTCGTTACTGTTATTCTTGCAAGCATGATGCTATTGTCCGCGTACCCATGCGAATACCGTTTTTTCACGCTTTTACTTGCGCGGGCTCATTTAGCGCGTTTCTACGCCACGCACAGCGCATTACGGTTCCCGAACTCTAGCACTGGAGCTAGGCCGCGCTGATGAGGTTGACACGTTAGTTTTTGCATTCTCTTGCTGCCCAAGCACATAGACAACGCTCAAAGATGGGTGAGCTCGATGCAGCACAGCACCACACTGTTGAAGTTAATTACCTTTATAGGCAGGGCCGCGTAGGGTGCGTGTGAACGCAGAGACAATGTTTTGGTTGACACAGGGTCTGCATACATCTTCCATAGGACACGATTTTTCCAGATCGTTGCGAAGTGTATTTACCGACTAGTTCTCTCACAGAGTGCTCCAATTTGTCTTATACCGGTGGCACACAAACACTTTCGATAGCGATCGAGACCGATCTGGATCTGAATGTTCGACCGTGATTGCATGGCTCCCTTCCGCAGATTGAGCAAAGAAGCCAATCGCGACCAAGGAATTTGACCCATATCGGGCTCGATCACAATCAAAGGTGCGCCGTGTGACCCCCTACTAGGCACTTGAATGAAGTCGTGTTTGAAAGAATAACAAATGTAGCCTCTGCCACTACATACGAGAAAATATTGCATCGAAGAGCTGACAATTCTCGCAACCTGTTGGGAAATGGGCCGAAAAGAGTTTACCAAAATGCGTTATTTTACTGATGTGTGCATTGGTGCACATTAGACTGAAATGCCAAGTCCTTAGGTGATGCAGGAAACCGGTGAAGCGTGAGCATACCACATCGCGGCAGTGGTCGCGCGGAGTGCTGTGTTGTGGACACACTTAGTCCCCAAAATCGTTATTTTCCGCTGGTTGTTTGTGCACCCGTAAACTGCACAGTGCGGGCCTGTAGCCTTTTCATGAGTGTATATGCCATTATTTACGAGCCTAAGTCATTCGTGACAAAAATAAACGTAAACATCGAAGGAAAGCTACCACTCCGCAATGCAAGCGCAAGGCAAGCTCACAGTCCAGACCGAACAGGCAACACTGACACATACTCTCCACGCCAGACCGTCGGGAGCGCCCTCGTGAAAACGTCTATAGAAGGCGTTGCTCAAGCTAGAAAGCAAGCGCGAGGGCGCCAATATACGATGACTCATTCCGTTTTCCCGAGGACACGCATCCTAGCCAATAAAGCAGACGACAGCATGCAGACGACGGAAGCGAGAAACAATTTGGATGGAATAATCGTACGCTTTGAGCTAGCTGCTTTATTTTTACTGGGGAGGAAAACTGTTTTCCTTTATAAAAAAACGCTAGGTTCAATGCCTACATTACAGTTTCTTAGGCGAAACGCCAAATTTGCGTCACGTTACGAAAGAAAATTGGGGCTATCAGCGCCATTTTGTAAGCGGCACGCCTACGTCACGCCTCGAAGAAAATGGCGGAATGTCCAGAATAGCGGCTCAGAACTCCGAAAATCGAAGAAGCCCGGTAAGAGCCGTGTGGAGGTCGCTTTCAAGATACGGTGCGCGCGACAGCCCTCAGCTGCGCAAAGTAAAAGTACGCAGTTGCTGGCAGAGTATAGAAGACGCGCCTCCTCCCTCCCGCGCTTCCTTCCCGCTTTCCTCCCTTTGCGTGGAAGATTGAGTCGCCAGTTACCCTTGCGCCCGGTCGCAAGATACGCATTTGGTGCCGCCGCTAAACTAGAGTGTACTTGACAATGGAACCGTACTCTCGTACACTCTAGCTAAACGTCGCCTCCCCTCACTCCCTCCCATCCCCCTGCGGCCTTTCGCACGACGGAAGAGTCGCGCTTGCTCTCCGCCGTGCGTTCGCTCTCCGTGAAAGCGAACGCACTGCGGAACCTCACGGTGACGGCGACGGCAGAAATGCGCTTGGAGTGTACATGTAATCGCTATCGCCATAAAACGTACTTCAGCACTATCTTGCGGTATTTCGCCTTTCTTCTCTCCGTAGAGTCACAAACCTTTACGAACTTTTAAAATTGTTCGTGCGTACAAAGTTTTCGACTTGGCGGCGGTTGAAATGGCGGACTCGTAGCTACGCTCGTCGCCTGTCTGCGTCTGAAACAGCCGGACGCGCATGCGGCGGCGGCGGCGGCGGTTGCTGCTGGCGTCCCACCAGGCTGTAACGAAAGCCCGTGAGTCATCTGACGGCGCGTGAATGACTGGAGAAACTAGAGGCACCGGAGGAGATTGCTGATATTTCTTCTTGAATCTGTGGATCATGAGCAGGTCTTCCATGTCGTCGTTCTCGTTATGAATGTAGACGCCCCGAAGGCGTCGGGTGGTACTTCTGCGTGGCGGTTCGCGGCAGGTCATAGCAGTGCCGAGAAAGTTGCACGCATTCGCTCCACCTTGGATGAAGTCGTCGAACTTAAGAGTGGTCGGGCATTTCTGGCTGTGGTGAACTTGCCGGTATTGTCGGTGGGATGTAGCTCTGCTGGTCGATGAGATGTCGGTGCAGTCGCAAATGACCCGGTCGGGTTTGTGACGTCCTCGATACGATAGCGCTCGTACCGGGATGACCTGAACCAGGGTGGCTGCACGTAATGGTACTTCTCAATGGCAAAGCAGTCATTCTTGAGGCGGTTGTCCTTCATGTTACTTTTGTTGTTGATGGTCATAGGAGGCCTCGAGTATGTCATCGATATGCTGTATTGATGCTCGTGGTTCCGACCACTGCTTCGCCGGTGGCGTTCGTTCTGCTTACTGCGGTGGTGGTGGTGGGAGGAACAGGAGTGGTAGCGATTTTCTTGTTTGTAATTCCGATTATCGATAGGCTCCGAATCTGCTGCACTGTGGGCACTACATTGTGCACACGGTACGGCAGATTCGGCGAGTGGGCAGGTGTTTACGGAATGTCGTCCAACGTGGGTTGTACCATTCAGCTGATCCCCGTCTGTTCCCCGCACGTTGCACGGCGAATGGTTTCGGTCTGGACATTCGGTTGCTGTACGCGCGGTGTCAGTGGTCTGGCGTTTGCGCTGACATTCGCCTGCTTACCGGGTGGATAGACTGGATTATACTGCCTGCTGTCCTCGCAAAGGGCTGGCGGCAGTCGGTATTGATCGGGAATGAAGGCAAAAACGAACACGGCTGATGACGTGACGGATAATCTCGTGGTATTCGGTCGCCTCGGTAAATTCGGCTTCGTATTCGTCGTCGTCGATCAGCAGCTCTTCGATTTTAGCGTCGATACCAGCGAGGCAATTGTCTTTGTCATCGACTTCGTTTAGGAGCACTTGCAAGACGGTAGGCGTTGGTTCGGTTTCTTACAAGGCTTCGGTTGCGGCGGCGATGACACGGGTAGCGCCCTTCGAATGACGTCACGCTGACGATGTAGTCGGTGGATGGTCGGTTGTGCGGACGGCAGTCTCCTTCTCAAGCTTCGGCACCATAATATAAGGAACGAAGCGACTACGCATCCGTCGGTTAAGATTACTAGCTGCGACTACTTTAATAGAACCCCGTTCCCCCTGCCCCTTCGCGTGGTGATCGGGCACTCCTCCTTTTGTTCTGAACAGTAGCACATAATTTTAGACTGAATTATCACCAGAGTCGGACCACGAAAACAGCGATATAGGCACACCCGACAGAAAGTGGCTGGACTCGAAGAACAATGCTTTGCAATAAAAGATGTTAACACAACTCTCCTTAATCGCGTACATAACTACGCCAATTGCCGCCTATCAAAGGCTGCCAATCAGGCCACACGATGGTAAGGGTAAGGTCATCGTGAGTTTTATTACTTTAGAATTTAAGGAAAAGAATTGGTGCAGCTGGGAAAAATAATCATCTTGTACGCAACGTTTCAGACATGCTAGGTTAATCTATAAGTTTTCATTTTTCTTCCTTCGGCAAAGGCAAAAGCTGCATCCGCGGAAAGTGCAGAGCTCTGCCTCTTACGGCTTTCTATGACTGCTGGCCACCGCTCAGCGGAGTTGTACTACATCGCATGCCATAGAAACAGCAAGCTGAGCACGGTGAATACCAGGAGAGCGATTTATTGTGGTCCTGGGTGGGAGGTCTAGGGCTTGCGGGCGAGCACCAGGAAGGACTTTGTGTAGTCGCTGACCGAGTGGAAGTACTCGCGGTCCACGATGGTCCACTCGAAGTCCATGAAGCCGGCGTCGCGCATCACCTTCTCCACGTTCTCCTTGGTGAGGGTGACGCAGTTGAACTTGCCCGCCTTCATGTCCCAGTAGGTCATGCCCAGCACACCGCTCATCATCAGGTGGCCCTGCCGACGCAGCAGGCCGTGGACCCTGCACCGCGGCGGGCAAACACCCGATGTTGCACAGGATGTGAAAAGAAGGGCCTTGCTTACTTGTCCTAGGTACTTACTTGTCCTCATAAAAAAAGCCGTACGGTGTAGCAAGACAGGATAAAGAATTTATTTTCTTTATTGCTAGCTAGCACACATGCACATTCGGCTTTATATTAGCGACTTTCGCTAGAATAACTATCGGCCATCACTTTGATTTGTTTCCCTTGCTATGTTCGACATACGCGATTACTTTGACGTATATATGTTAAGTCTGCCTAATAAATATTTCAGATGCGAGTAAGCGCCTTGTCCTGTTGGTCGTCGTCTTTGTGCGTTTCAAAGAAACTTCTAAAGCAATGTAGAGACACATCGTAATTTCACCGCCGAAACGGGTCACGTGTAAAGCGTGAACTGCAGCCGCACTTCCCTCTGGGCGTGCTGCGCCATCTCTCGGCGCCACCGCGAATTCCGCTCTTGGCCGAGTATGTATAACACGGTTTCGATACCGGCCAGCACCGGATAAATTTTGAAACATTCTTTTACAGCGAAGCTGTTTATGCGGACCATGTGCCGTCGTTGTCGGAGTTTGCTAAAAAGGGGCCAAGTGACCTAGCGGGAGAGGAGAGGAAAAGAAGAGCTCAACAGGGGGAAGGGGTTGGAGTGACCCCCTTTCCCCTGTGCGAATGCTGTGAGAGGGTGCAGATGAAAAGGAGAACGGGGAGGGGGGTTGACGTTAGTCGCGCCGTCGAATACTCGCGTTTAAGGGGGAGAGCGTGAGGCGCGCCAACCAATGGCGGTGTAGGAAAAAAGTAGGTCGACGGAGGAGTGGGGTGAGAGAGGAGTTCGCGTTATCGTTGGTTGTATATACGGAGCTTTGGTCAAGGACTCTTGTCTCGGAACGTCGTAGAAAAAAAAAAAGCGCCAGGAACGCGCTAAGAACGCTGTTGCCAGTGGATGCCGACGCGTCCCATCCCCCGCAAGTAGCGCCGTTCGGGCCAGCCAAGCGGCCGCGAATGCACGGATTCGGTCCTCGACGATCTTCACGAAGTGGAATGGGTGGCGATTTTTTTTGTCATTGAAGAGCGGCACATATCCAGTGTACATATCCAATGACCAAAGTTGGTCCAACGGCTAGTTTCGAACGTGGTTCCTTCAGCAGAACAAGCAGCCCGATGCTTTGTCATGGACCAAGGACTAGCCAGTTATCCAAGCTGGGGTGAAAGAGGTTATATACCGGCACGGTCTAGAAATTGCGAGGTAACATTATTGGCGAATTGCATTAAACAGTTGGTATAGAGCTGTATGTTGTATGTTTCTTGTCACCGTCCTGTTCTGTGTTTTCGTGTAACAACTGCAAACGCATTTCGATATTAGAAATGTTCTATCTATCTATCTATCTATCTATCTATCTATCTATCTATCTATCTATCTATCTATCTATCTATCTATCTATCTATCTATCTATCTATCTATCTATCTATCTATCTATCTATCTATCTATCTATTGACACATGTACTTGTTTATCTTTCACCGGCTACAAATGTTAAACATTATTGCTAGGCACATGACGCGCCTGGATGTGTAGCAAGTTTCGCGAACGTTATCGATGCTCCTATCCGCTGTCTGTTGTCACCGACGCTTATGTAATCTGATTGTATGAGCGACGTGAATTGTCTAGTACTTTCTGGAGGACACGCGGGCACTAGGGGTTACTCTGGAACCTTCGATTACTCATGTATAAAAGTCGATGCGTTTCGCCGCTGATCAGATTTCGACGATCGCCGACTGTTCGCCGCTATCGTTGTGCTTCGAGTGTAGCTTGCTTTTGTGGGCAATAAAGGATCACCCAATAAAGCATCAGTTTCGTCATACACAGTTTTACGACTGTTTTCTTCACCGTCACTACTACGTGACCATATATATATATATATATATATATATATATATATATATATATATATATACACAGGGTGTTTCAGCGAACACTTTCAAAATTTATTTAAGGTTGCCTGTGGCAGATACCCCAATTCTAGTTAATGAGCTGGTATACTCGAAGAGGCGGACATTACTTGCACAAAAAATTGAAATGCATAATCGACTAATTAACAAAATTTTACTAATCAAGTTTTTAACTAATCACCTCATGGCCCATATTGCAATTTACAAATGGTACCCGTGGAGTTCGCAAGGCGGATCCACTTAGAATTAATTCTCAGGATGACATCAGTTTAGAGATTAATTCCCGAACTTTGCGGAGAAATGCATTGGCGTTCCAGTTAATTTTGCGCTTGAATGCATAAAGCGACGTTTTGTTAAGATACTAACTGGAACGCCAATGCATTTCTCCGCAAAGTTCGATAATTAATATCTCGAACAACGTCCGTGAATCTGTAGACCCTCTAACCTTCCGCGCACGCGCCGTCGATAGTGGGACGGAATGGCGGTGGCGGGGCCGGTGTGAATGCACCTCAAGGCGTCCGTATAATTCATATCGCAGTGAAGGTCTGGTCTCAAGTTCGAAAGCACAAACCAGCCACTTTTCTCGTTACGCCACTCACGTGTTCCAATCACGACTAAGCTAGTGCCAACAATCGATGTTGAGAAACATACTGAAAGTGACATCTCGTTGGAACCACGACAGGATAGCTTACGGTCACTTCGATTTTCTTTATAGCGGGGTATCGTTTAATGCCATGATTAAGAACAGAGAGTCATAGATTGGTAGAATGAGACGAGGGAAACCTGGCTGACCTCACCGTAACTGTCTAGCACGCGACTGACACTGAATATGGGTTAGCAGTGTGCGGGAACGAGGAGACGGAAAGCATGACAGTGGTGCTCAGAAAAACATACGAGCTCGCTGCAGACATACGTTACTGCTGTACGAGTGCGATATCAATGCAGATTCGTGGCTCGGCCAAATCCAAAAACGCGGGCCTCGCACAACATCGCTTCCATTTGCCTTTCTATTGAAACGAAAATGATACGATGACATTTTGAATGTCCTTGATAGCCTAGATAGCGGAATGCAGCTGTACATGTACAGCCGTCCAAATCTCCAACTACCATGCGCGAGTGGCGACTTTCTGTGCGACAGCACCTTAAATTAGGAACAAACTTACAAATTACTATGTTATCTGACTATGCTCACAAAGCTCGTGAAGATAGCATAGTCATTTGTAAGTTTGTTTCTAATTTAAGGTGCTGGCGCACAGAAAGTCGCCGCTCACGCACGCTAGTTAAAAATTTGTGCGGCTGTAAATTATGTAGGCCTAATTTAGCGTACCGCTACTGAAGCATATCCGTATACATAGGCCAGGTGCCTTGCACATTATGTATATTTAGCGTACCGCTACCGACTTACACATATACCGTATACACCCTAGGCCAGGGGCCAGCCGTGCAGCTGGGGTCAGGCAGGTTGGATCAATAATTCACATCTTATATTGCCATACCCACATTTCGCATGCAGCGTCCATTCGAGAGAGATAGAAATAGAAAGAAGGAACTGTGCCTCTTGATGACCCTGGCGTAGGTGTCCAGGTCCTGGATGACGGCCTCGAGCAGCATGGAGGTGACGACAACGTCGTAGACGCCTTCACGGTCATGCTTCTCAGGCAGGAACTTGCCCTTCTCGCGGTTGAACAGATCGCATGACACCACGTCCGACACGCGGCCACGAAGCTGTTCCTTGAGCTGAGCGGGCCTGCAAATACGCGCCCTCTTTGAAGTGTGGGGCTTCTGCCGGGGTTGCGCACAGTTCGCCCTCCCGCGCCGCAGTACCAGAGTGTGTATTCGGGCCGAACGCCCGGATGTCGAAAAAATTCTCGCCATTTCCTGTTATATGACGAAACAATAAATATAGGATTTCGTAATAAACAAGGACCAAGCTGAGGTGTATAGCCACATTAACAGGCGAGGTTCACGCCATCAGCACCAAAGCGTGGTCGCCCTCTTGGACTGCAGAGGGCGGCACAGGTGTTGCTCGTTTTTTGCAGCGAAGCTGTATATGACTAAGATCCATGGATTTCTTAGTCTCCGTGGGCAGAAAGCTCAACCAATCACAGCGCAAGGCGCACGCAGCGTGTGCTGCTAGATTTCTTTAAACACCACCAGATGGCGCTCGCCTCCGTGCATCTGCGGCAGTGGCGGCGCCGTCCGTGGAGGAAAAAATTAATCAGAAAGCTCGCCTTTGTGCATAGCGTTCGCCTCAAGCGTTTCCCGGTAAAGGTTACGGTTGCATAAGCTGCAGTTGCCGGGAAGCGGCAACTGTAGCATACGAAGCAGGGAGTGACGTCACTACACTTTCATATGTAAGAACCTGCCTAGAAAATGATTTCATTTGTGTTGTGATTGCGCTATGGAAAGGTCCCGCATAGTTAGGACTCCCGAAGAGCTGCGTAAACACGATGTGCGGTGACGGCAACAGCAGCGTCAATATGCACAACGGCGTCATGCTCAGGCTCGGCAGGACCCAATTCAAGGCTACGTCACATTGGTCTATAGGATCAGGTGATACCATAGAATGGCTGGCCAACCACCTTCACAGCGTGGATTGCAGCCCACTTTTTTAACGAAGGTTTCTTTGCCGAATTCGTGTAAAATTGCTGTAGGTAGGTAGGTGGGTAAGGCCGGTAGGTAGGTTCCTGTCTCGCCTTGTTTTAATTTAAGAAAAAAAAAGTGGTCGCAGTTTCACCTGAAAGGCGAAGCATCAATTGCGATAGCAAATTTGTAGAGAGCTATACGGAGTAATGATAGTAGCTTTATCAGCTGTATAAACTTGGACATGCAGCAGCACCGGCAACACGCAGAACTAATGTCGATGCCGTCGGCGTTTTGCCCGCGTTCGCACAAAATGCGTGCGGCGTTGCTGACTGTTGCCGGAGCCTCTGATATAAATAGGCACTTGGTGCCGCAGTTAAAAGTCACCTCCCTTCCCTCCGCCCCCCCCCCCCCGCCTTTCGCGCGTCGGAAGAAGGCGCGTTTGCTCTACATATATGATGATTGTAAAGGAGGAAAGAGAAGCCTACTTCTGCAGCCCTTAAGGACGCACGGCGCAGAACGCTGTTTGTTCTCAGCCGTGGGTTCACTCCCCGTGAAAGAGAGCGTCCCTCGCCCCCTTTCACTCGCACATACAGCGTTCGGCGGCGCGCGGCGACGATTTCATCTCCATTGACGTCATACGGAACCTCACGGCAACGGCGACGGCGACGACGACGGCGACGCCGACGGCAGAAATCTGCTTTGGAGTGTCCATATAATTGCTGTCGCAATAAAATGGTTGATCCCTCTTTCATAGGAATTGGTAGAACACGAAAGTGAAACGTGTCTTCGCAGGAGCTGTTGCATGTTTATGGTACGTGAAGAATTAAGTTGCCAGTAGCAATCTGTGGCACCCTACCACTGCACAGAAATCATCGACAATTGCCACACAACCGAAAGTTGCCGAACGACTCGCGACCGGGAAACACCCCCCGGAGACACTGCATTGTACGCACCAAAGCACTGTGCAATTTCACCATAAAACACAGGCGTTCGCAAACCGTACACAAGCGAAAACGAACGTGTTGTTAGTAATTCGATTCGTGAACTCATGGTCCGCTGAAGTTAAAGGAGCACGATTTGCGAGTCGGCGACCATGTTGCAGGTTTGCCTGGCGCGCGGCGTTCTGTTGACGAGCGGCGTCCTGCTGCCGAGTCGCTTCGGCGAAAGTTCGAGCATTTTGGTCCGTAGTGTCTTGCGCAGCCAGTTGAGTGGCGACGTGCTCAGCTTCAGGAATGCGAGTGGCAGAGTTGGGAGCGTGCGCCGCGAACGCGCGAAGGCGTTCTGCTTCACGCAGGCGCGTCTCTCGCAGGACTAAAACAAGATTTGCCGGTCGATGTCGCTGCCTTTCTGCGCCGCATAACGCAGCAGTTTTCTTAGCTGGTGTCATCGCAAGCGAAGCAGTGTGTGGCGTGTAAGCACTACTGATGCACGTTGAAGCTGGACTTGGTAGGCGCCGAGGCGTCATAATCCGACGCGAAAGACAATGTGCGGAAACTGCGTCGACCCTAGTCGTCCTCTCAGCAGAAGGCCTACACCGCCTACACCAGGCTACACTGCCTTGTAGCCTCCGCTGCAGTGAGACTACCTAGGCGCTCACTGTCGGCGCTCGTTAGCGTCATGATGCACTACTTCGCTGCTCCTATATGGCGGCGCCATCCCTGTCAAGATAATGCTTTATCTAGGGACCTTTTGTAAAGGGAGCACATTTCACGCGTTCGCGCCGGCGTCACATCCGTAGGAAGTTGATGGTGGACCCTGGCACGAAATACTTTCGTTTAAAAAAAAGTTTGTCATAAATATTTCCGTCGGTTCCCGAGGAGTGGCCATCCCAAATTAACACGTATTTGTGATGAGCTCTGAGTGAAATCATAGTTGGCGGTAATGAACCGGGCTGTGCGTCTTTGTTTTGGTTACAGTTGATGAATGGATGTGTGTTTCTGGATCCCAAGCAGAACAGTGGTAGTCCAAGACTGGACAAACGTTTTTTAAATAAAGTGTCCCTTACCTTATGGGGGCCTCTCCAGAAATGACGCCTTAGAAAATTTGTGATGTACTTGTGATGAGCTCTGAGTGAAATCATAGTTGGCTGTAACGAACGGGGCTGCGTGTTATTGTATTCGTTCAGTTGAATAATGAATGTGCTGGTTTCGGGATCCCAAGCAGAGCAATGGTAGTCCAAGACTGGACTACCATTTGTAACAAGTGGTGCCCTCTTGTTAGTGAAGCGAACAACATTGCACTTGGCACAATTTAATTTTATGCTCCCGCTCTCGCACCACGTGGACACTGTCAGAAGGTCCCTTTGTAAGATATCAAGTTATTTTTTATTTTTCGGATTACAGAAACTCTGAATGTTCTGCTGCCTGCATTAGCTGCTGCGTGCATCAGTTTCAAGGCTGGATCGAGCGAGAAATTGTGCACAAAGCGTGAAATGATGAATTATGCAATTATTTACTCGTTTACTAGTATATGTAGTTGCAGCCCAAGAAGGCATTACCGTAACTAAAACTGTAATGATTAAAACAACAACGACAAAATTACTTGCCGCTTTCCGCATGTTAATTGTTTTAATATACCTATTTAAGAGCGCCTTACATGCCTTCACGAAGGCATTGACTAAGGCGGGAATACGGTTACATCAACGTAAAAGAAGCGCATTTCAACAAGGAAAAAAAAAAGGCATCACGAAACAAAAAACATTATTCGCACAACGCAATAGCGCGCAATACATCAAACTAAAAACAGAAAAGAAGTACGCACGAGATGATACTAGTAAATATTACCCGAACATCATGGTCCTTAGAGTAGGCATACAAACGCAAAAAATGCCATATGAAAAGCCTAATCACCGCAATGCCAAATGTAATAAAAAATCTACGTAGACAACAATTAAACTGTGCCATCTACGGTGAGCTACAAATACACAGCCAAAGCAGGGTGTGCTAAGCAACAAATGATTTGTTTAAAAACAAATGAGCAAACATAACATAGATACCGACTATAGATACTACAATATCAATGCATATGTATGTAGGAAGGTACAAGAGAAAATAAAGGCACGAAAGGACTAAACGATTGAGAGAGAGCAATACGTTCGAGGCAGGGCTGAGAAATTGGGCTGTGAAAATCTGCCGCAACAGGTGGAAGGACAAGCAATGCGCACAAGAAGTGCTACAATTTCTGAAGAAGCGCTACAACTTTTGCATTGACGATTTTCGCTAGAATTACTATTTAAAAAGTTAATTAAACAATCTCTCTTAATTACCCAGGCTAGCGGATTAAAAAAATATCACGACGTGCCCCATATGGCTCAGAACAATACTGAGCCAATTCGACACGCGTAGCGCCCGTGTTTTTTTTAATGCTTGACCCAAGTTAGCTGAAACACCCTGTATTGCCTAATGTCCTACCTGTCACCAAAAAACACGAAGGATTTTTATCACCGAACTTTCTGAACCCCCATTGGGAACTTTGTTATTGTACGTTGTTTGTCGTTTCCCTACTTTTCTTCCACCAATCTTCCAATCGCCTCTCGCTAATCTCTATTGTGGACTTGTTTCCATAACCGCTGCTCTCGCAGCATCCAAGGGCTTCAAGGAGTCCAGAGGTGCGATTAGAACAAGCAAAATTTGCCGTGGTTGAACGCGGTTAAACCAAGTTTGTGGAGCGATAGCACAGTGTGCTTGCTTTGGGAAAAGGAACGGACGCTGCTCGGCGCCGTCAGCAGCTACCGCATCTACAAATGCACCACAAGACACAGACGCTACTTGGCGCGGTAGTAAGTGGTTCGAGTGGAAAGGGAAAGGTTGACGCTATCTTCTGCAGCCCTTGAGGGAGCACGGCTCAGCGCCAACAGGGAGGGGAAAGTGGGAGAGAAAGGGGACAGGGTGAGTCGTCACCATGGCTGGGGACAGCAGCAGCGAGCGAATTCACCTTCATGATGCGTCTCGCTTCAACGCGGATCGAAAGCACAGCGCATAAGAAACTACCAGCACTCGAGCACTTCGACAAAGTCGTGGGTTCAAGTGCATTAATTAACTCTGCCTAATCAGTTTGCCTTAACGCCAAAGGTGGTGGGTTCGACTCCCACATAAGCTCGAGGGTTCGACTTGCATTGAAGGTCGTGCTTTGGAGTGCCTGAATTAACTCTTAACACGATGACGACGGTGACCTGGGCCGCCTCTTTTACGCGTTCGAAAAGACGACGTTCGGTTTCGACTCACGACATCGGCCTAGATTGGTCTAGGCCTCGATATCGACGCGCCTTGGCAATCGCGTGAGAACAACCGGAGGTCGGCTTTTCGAACGCGCCCTGCGCACCATCAGAATTGCTGAGCGAGCGTTCCGCGGGTAGTGGCAGGCTTAAGTCCCAGTTTGACATTCGCTGAACTTGAAGGTCAGATTTACGGTTTGTAGCTGGAGTAGTAGAGATATCGCTCTAAAATCCCGCCGTATCATCCGGAAATTCACCAGGCGGGAACAATACTGCCGCATCATCAACATGGGAAGAACCACCACCGACTTTACAATCGCCGGCTTCGAACACTCCCACGCATCGTTCATCGTAACTAGAAGCAATGTCACCAGCCCCTCTTGCGCCCGATTTCTCGACTGCCAACCAGCCTATGGTTTATTGATTCAAGCCATGGCTCGACGAGGAGGTCGCTTGTCTACCCGCTTTACTTGTAAATATTTGTAAATATACGTTTTTTTGTGCAACGGGATTGGCTCGTATTCTCTCTTACGAACAATTCTATCGTAAGAGCTTTTTGTGAATACGGACGGGGGTCTATAGACCATTTGTCATCCGCCCTCGCTAACGGATATATCCAGCAACGGCATTGGCTCGCATTCTCTCTTACGAACGATTCTATCGTAAGAGCTTTTTGCGAATACGGGCGCTGGTCTATAGACCATTTGTCATCCGCCCTCGCTAATGATATGTCCAGCAACGGCATTGGCTCGCATCTCTCTTACAAACGATTCTATCGTAAGAGCTTTTTGTGAATACGGGCGCTGGTCTATAGGCCACCGCGGAGCGAGTACCGGTCGCGAGGCGCAGGACAGACGAGGAGGCCCTTACTTCTTGCCGGTGAGCTGCGCGGTGGCGCCGAGCATGCCGTTCAGGTTGAGCGCGTTGTCGCGGTCGTCCCGCAGCCAAGTCTGGAGCAAGGAGCGCGTCTGGTCCAGGAAGTGGGCGACCACCAGGGTGTCGACGTATCCGTTGGCGAGCAGCAGCGGGAACTGCACCATGGTTCCGCAGCCAAGGTCCAGGCCCAGTGGTCCCCCGATGGTGCGTCGCGACAGCCAGCGGTGCGCCTCTTCGCTGAGCAGGCGCAGTTCGCGCACGTGAGACGGGTACACCGAGCCTGTCAGCACGGCCGGGTCCAGCAGCTCGCGCAGCCGGTCGATAGGCACCAGCCGCTCGGCCTCTTCGTCCTCGTCGCCACCTTTGTTGTCCTGCGCGCGATTGAAAGCGTCTTTGAGGATGGATTCTGTCCCTGCAATGGCAGCGCTGTGCGCACAAAGAACTTCCGCTGGGCTGTGTTCGACATTGCAGAGCAAGAATGGGCGATTTCCGTTCTATTTCATTTACGGGACGTGCTCAAATATTCCCTGAGCACACTTTACATCTAGAGGTCATAACATCGGCCGCCCTGAATCCACAGAACGACGCAGGAGAAGAGAGCCGCAAATGCTCCTGTTTTATATGAATAGAACGTAACCTATGCCTGCAACCTTTTTAATATCATCACACACTCCATCCCCTGCCACTCGCAAATACTTTTCTCTTTTGTTGGCACCTACTTAAGTTAACAATATACACTCTTACTTTAATAAATATGCGATTATCTATTGAACCAAAATGACGCGTAATTGCCTAGCTCCTCTTATCGCTTTAATATTATCAACTAAAATATCTACCAATGTTAGCTCTCAATGCGTACTGACGTCGTCTTGTCGCCGAACTATACGGCCACCATTATCTATTCTAGCGCATATGGCACGTTCTGCGCGTTTCTTGAAGTTCTTTCGTTGACCTCCAAGTTCGGCAGCATAGGTTAGTAATAGCACTATACATTCAAGCCTTTCATGACTTAAGGGTGCCCATCACATGCATTCTAAATGTAGTCAAGACTAGGACGAAGAAACGCTCTTGCATCTATCTGTCGCTGTGTGCGCGATCAGTGTTCGTGGACTACCGGTGCGACCTCGATTGCGTGAGAAGTAGTGTATTGTAATGAATCGTCACACTACATTTGGTGGAGGTGCCGGGGATTGCAGCATATTTTAAATTATTCTGTAGACCTTCTTCGCATTACCCGAGTGGCTATTGGACCAGGTATACTTGCTCACTAACTCTTCGGCATATTGGCTTTACCAAAGAACTCCTCTCCCCATTGAACATTATTTTTGATAGTAATCTTGGAATACATTTAACGTAAATTTAAATTTAAGTCTCCAAACTGTTCTTTTTGTCTTGGTCTTACGCGAACGTTTTGCGTATTCGTCGATACGTATGCATTCTCGCGAGAATCTGCGCACTAAAAACAGTTTAAACATATTGGGCCGTATCTTTGTCCCACGACAATATTTTGGATCTATCCTGCTTCCGCTTCCTTTTTCTTGAAAACTCTGCGTTCTCGCTACTGCCCTGCCAAGAATGTTGTGTCGCGAAGACAACGCATGTGCCATCCGTGAACTGCAAGTACCAGAAACGCAGAGTTAAAAAAAATGAAGGCACGCATGACAGATGACGTTTACTGTTGTAGGACGATGATACACCACAAAGATTGCAAACTGTTTTTGGGATGTAGTACTAGGCTTTACCAGTTGTTCACTCATTTCAGAAGATTCACCTGCAAAATACGACTTGCAGAGATATATTCCTTCTTCAGTACCTTTGAACATTTGTAGTCTAGCACCAAATATTTTTGCGGAAAACAATGGTTAGATTGTAGTTGCTAGCTTAACACCCTTTTTTTACCAGGTATTTTTCCATTTCTTGTCAAGATTTAGAGTAGCTGAGGAATTTCTGCAGATGTAATAAGTAGAACCCGAATATATCGAACACACATATATCGAAGTATTGAGTATATCGATCGAACAGCTGTAAAATCCCCTTGAAAATCCCATGCAAATGTTGCATGGCGTTGCACACGCATATAGAACGCCCGTTCACCAGCACATTCGTTATAGCGAAAGCGGCGCCACACCGAAGACCTCAAAGCGTACTACTATGTGCACTTTGAGGTATTCTGGCGCCTGGAGGTGGAGAAGAGAATCGCGCACCCGGGAAAGGACACAGGAGCGCACTGAGCGCATGGAAAATCAAGAGGAAAGTCTAGATGGCGTTGAGCGAAGGGGGAAAGAGAAAAGCGGCGATGCATCGCGGAGATCCACATACTTGTGCGTCCCGCGCGTTCACGAAGTGAAACGTCACTAACTATTTACAGCGTAAGCTGTTATGGGCTCATTCCAATAGCCGTTTCGGTTCGCGATGATGCCACCGCCGGCGTCCGCCGCGTAACCGCTATCGCCGGAAAACGCAAAAAAAGTACCCTATTCCCGCCGGGATCCAGCCCGCACCCGTTGCGTGGAAGCCGGATACTCTCACACTGAGCCACGCAAGCGCTTGCTATCGGGCCGCGGAAAATACCCCAAGGCAAACGCAGGGGAGACGACTCGAGCCTCCGCGAGTGTGGTGGCGCGTTCTAAGTAAGATGCCTGCAAACAAGGCGCCCGCAGGGGCAGACGACGATATGGGATTCAGACGAGGCGCGCAATCAACGCGCTCCCGAGCTGCCGAGCCTCCGCCAGTATGGTGGTGCCATCTAGTTAAGGTGCCTACAAACGCGGCGCGCCCGACATGTAAGTTGTAGTTGTAAGGCCTTAATCAGCAAACTGCTGTGCAGAGAGCATTACAACCGCAGCTCGCCGTCGACGCCGGGCGGACAGTTCAGATCGTTCTCGTCAAAACGAGGCGAACAGACTGCCGCGAAGACCTTGTGCGTGGCGCCCAAATTGGAGCTACTCTTGAGGGGCTTTACGTTCCAGCAGCTTACGCTTTGACTGCGCTGCGTGCGCCGCGCAGGCCTGTGACTTTTTTTTTGCGCTTCTTGCGCGTCTCGTGTGTGCTGTCAGTTGAGCGCCGTCGAGCTGTTCGGCTAGCCCGTGTGCTACATCAAACGTCAACATTCCTTCTTTCCGGTTTTATTGCGATAGTAATTATATGGACACTCCAAGCGCATTTCACCTGTCGTCGTCGCCGTGAGGTTCCGTATAAAAACGAACGGCGATAAAATCGTCGCCGCGCGCCGTACGCAGTGTGTGCAAATGAAAGCGTACGAGGGTGAGCCAACAGTCGCGGCTCAATGTAGCGAACGCGAGGCAGGAAGGCAGGAAGGAAGCGCGCGGTCTTCCTTCGCGCGCGAGGCACGGGGGCGAGGTGACGATGAGAGAGAGAGGAGGGGGTGCGTTCTGCTTCGTCGGCTGTTGCTCACAGCGCGGGCCGCGCGCGCGTCGTATCTTGAAAGCGATCTACGATGTGGGCGAAGTGCGCGCCTCACGGCCCTCATCTTCAAAGCGATCTGCGACGGGTACAAAGTGCATGCGCCGAGTGCAGGTAGCTTCGTATGCGCTTTGCTTTCGACGTTGAGTTCGCGTTGAAGCGACACGAGAGACAGCGCGAAGGTCAATTTGCCCACTGCTGTTGTTTCACTCTCTAATAATTTGCTATCGCAATCGATGCTTCGCCTTTCGGGAGAAACTGCGTCTTTTATCGCGTCCTCGTGTGGGTTGAGTTGATATGGAAGGCACAGGGCTTTCGCACGTCGACAGTCTTGACAAGATCGAGACGAGCATCTTCAACTTCATTTCGAAGAAGAAAAAAAATCTGAATTTTTTTGCATGTAAATAAAGTGTGCTTACTTTTCTCTTTCGAGTGGCGTGCCGTAAGTTAGCGGCCCTCGAACGCACCAATCGGTAAGCTGCTGTTTGCCTCAGGGCCTATTATTTCATATATCGGATGACCTATATCAACTTTTTTTTTGTGATTCCCTTCAGATTCGATATATCCGGGTTCGACTGTATCGAAATGCCTTCCGCCTTACCTTAATGTTCCAACGACAACTGTCATTTCTGGTGGATCACACGTCTTTCCGTAACAATTGGAGCTCATAGACGGGGCTGGATTCTCCATACTTGTCAACTACGGCATCAGTGACATAGATGCAATCGATTGTTGAATGCCCTTTTCTAAAGTTTTCTGATTTGGTTTTAGTGCAGTCCTAAATTTATCTGTGCACATTTTGTATAGTGTAGTATTACGACAACATTATTTCAATTATCTCGTTCATGTAGTTCACATAGGGCAATTTGTCAATACTTGTTTTACGACAGAAATCGATTTCCTCAACTACTCTGAGCCGGCGAGGCGTCACATATTATTTGTAACCTGATAGTGTTTAGTGTTTATAGCGTAATAGTGTTGCCTTGCTATCCGCTGTTTAGCCGCTTGAACTACCGCGCACAGTTTCCGCCCAGCATTTCAACCGTTTGCGTAAACGTACGCAAAAAGCTGCAGGCCGGGTCAAGAGCAGGGGTGGCTGATCCCGGGGAGCGCGTCGGGGGGGCGCGTCGGTGCTAAGGGCTATAAGTTGCTGCGAACACACTCAATGCACTTTTCCGAGCTACGTTGTCTGGCGCACTGCCGCCATTGAATAATGGTACGGCGGTGTTCCCGCGCCGCTTACCTCGCTGGCCGACGCCCTGGTCTCTTCGCTGTGGAGATGACGATTTTGGAGAAGTAACTCTCGTACTCTTCCAAGAGTCGTAACCTTGGCCCCTGCTCTGTCCACGAGGGGGAAAATGGGGAAAGTGATTGCCTCCATCAGGAAGGTGGTCTCCAATGGACTGAATTGTATTGTTTTGAGAACTCGCGCAAATAATAAGTAATTCTGGGTTTTTGCGTGCAAAACAACGATCTGATTATGAGGCACGCCGTGGTGGGAGACTCCGGAATAACTTTTACCACCTGTTTTTTTTTTAACTTGCACGAAAATCTGAGCACACAAGTGTTTTCACATTTCGCCTCCATCGAAATGCAGCCACCGCGGCCGGGATGGAAACCCGCGATCTCGAGCTCTGCAGCTCAGCGCCATAGCGACTGCGCTATCGCGGCAAGTACGTACAATACTCTTCTAGACCGCAAGCAAGGACACAAGAACAAGTACCTAAGTGTCTAGTCGAGAGACAAGCCTCTAGAATAGAGATATAAAAATTAAACGACATCTCTCTGAGCGGGAACTGAACAAGATATAAGTATACGCGAATTCTTGGACCGCCATATAATGCTATAGCATGATATATGGCGGTTGACATGGTGCGGAATCTGTTATGCGTGGTAATAATGTATGTGGGGGTTATGCTGATGTAGTATGCGCGATTTATTTATATATGCTGTGCGGAAATACGAGCAGGGAGGCGTACATATTCACATTGCCGAACATACACATTCCGCACCACGCGGGACCGAAATATAATGCTGCACATGTCTTCGACAGTTCCCGTTTCATGAAGATTTCGCTGAATATGTTTGTGCGATGCACGGTACGGCATAACGAACGCGTTAATTCCATCATAGCAGAGGGAAGGGGGGGGGGCGTCTGCGCGTGCATACGTAATTAATGCATGAGTGGCGCATCCTCTCGTTTTTCAGTCCCCTGTAGTCAGCTTCCGTCCTCAATGGTCGGGTGTTTACCAGGGCGTCCCATAGAGTTTGATATATCTTTCTGTATAGGCCTACGACACCCGCGCTGCGTACGAAGATGCCAGTGGCGCTGTCGTCGGTAGTGACTTTCGTATGGTAGGCACTCCGGCGGCTGAGCCACCGTTATACCTCAGTAGCCGCTGGGTTTCGCGGGGGTGTGTGCGGGTTCTACGTGTGCGGTTTTTTATTATATGGTTTTCCAACGAAGGAAACGCAGTATGGCGACGAGCTGCGTTGCGTCGAAATACGCAAGAGGCACAAGTTTTCATAGGTTCACTGTTGATGAAAACTGTCGCAAGCACGGGCTTGGCGTGGTAAAAACCGAAAGTTGGATTCTCATACCAGATCATCCAGTATGCGCCAAACATTTCGTAATAGTTAGATTCTTTGTTATTTCGCGAGCCGTGCATTAGCCAACGTATGATCTTAGGGGCGTTTATAGCGTGTCATTACAATTTCTTGTCGCACTGTGGGAAAGCTAGATCAGGATTAGCCTTGAATTTAGCTCGATCGAGCACATGCACCTCAAAGCACGTCACATTCAGTTTATTGTCACCTCAAAGAATTGAGCCACCTGCATTGTAGACATCCTGTCACACGTTCACATACCCAGGCAGCACGGTCACAACTGCGTTAATTGCCGTGTGGACGTCAGAAACGCGCCGAAACGCGTTAATGAAATTCCGAGCTCGAAATAAAATGTACAAAGTCGATACAGAGTCGGAGCGATGGGACGGCCTCGGCCAACAGCTCAGATTGCTCGGGCCTACACAGTCGGCGTCGCAGTAGGGTCGGTACTTCGCTTCACCCATCACACAACCGAGGCGATCGCTTCTATCGCGGCTCACGCGACATTGAAATCGGCTAGTTTGCTTTTCACCTGACATGATACTTAATACAACAAAATTTTGTCGAATTTGCGCGAGTTTTGTAAAGAAGCGTCCTGTACTAATCCACTGGCATGATCGCGAGCAAAGATCCGATGGCATTTCGTCTCGCAGATGCAAAGCAAACACTGACCGGCTCAGCAAGGCGGTTCGGCTGTCTTGCATGTACTACGTTTCTTTTGTTGTTCTCACCGATGATGCCGATAAAACCAATTAATTTAAACCCACAGTAAAGGTGTTGTCAAAAAAATGGCACAGTTTCGCCCTAAGGGCGAAGCAATGAATGCGATAGCAACACAGCAATGTCATACGAAGTAAGGTGAGCGGCTTTGGTAGCAATATGAATTGTAGTAAACATGAGCTGATAAGTAAGCAGGTGTGCTGCGGCGTAAGTAGACCGACATGAAGAGAGACTCGATGACCACGAGAAGGCGCGTGTGAAACGGTGGTGTTGATGAGAAGCGCTTCCCGTGGGCAGCGCGTGCGAAGGGACACACCTGTAGCGCTGCACTGCCGATCCGGGCAGCATTGCATGTGTAGCGTGCGTTGGAAAATGTGGCCCGACTATTACTAACTGAATGAACAAGCGGGGAGTGAGCGCGCACAAACAAACATGAATAGATCACACTGAATGACTGCAGACAACGACCGTCAAAACGATGGCAGCAAGTGCATACGCCGCAGAAGCGGGCGAAGGTACGTGGGTCTATCGCTTCAACGGAAACTGAGCGGCGAATGCACGGCGCACAAAGGTCAGAGCCGTGTGGAGATAAGAAACGGTGCGAGCGAGCGACGAGCGCGGTTGTTGGCAAAGTGGAAGTGCGCCCCCCCCCCCCCCCCCCCGCTCCCTCCGGCGCTGGCTTCCCGCTTCCTTGCTTGCGCGTGGGAGATTGAGTGCGTTCGCTCTCCGTGATAGCGCGCGTCCCCGCACGCTTCCGCTCGGGCATACGGCACGCGGCGAAGACTTTATCTATAGGGAACCTCACGGCGACGGCGGCGACGACGACGCCGACGGCAGAAATCCGGTTTAAGTGTCCATATAATTGCTATCGCAATAAAATGAGCGTGCTATGACGAGCTGCGGCCAGATGGCAGGTGCCGTCATTGCGGCAGGTCAGCGAGCTAGGCCTACCATCTCGTTTGGCCGTATTTCGATGCGGGCGAAATGAAAGAACGTGCATTGAGTGCACGTTAAAGAAGCCCGGGTAGTCACAATTGTTCAGGAGTCCCCCCCCTCCCCTACCGTGTGCCCCATACTTAAATAAAGATATCGGCACCCCCCTCCTCCCCAAGAAAAGTGCGCCATCCTACGCGTGCCAGCGGTGGCGGCGAATGTGGGCGGAGCCTACGCGACAGCGCTATAAGACCTACAATATATCGACGGTGCCTACCGTTGTTTGCAAACACGTGTACGCCTATACACTCATGACGTGGCGTCATCTACTCCCCATTTGCTGCGCCGTCACGTGGCCAATGACGCACGCACTAGGCACACCTTTAAAGCCAGAGCCGCCTGTGCGTCGGCGAACCGTGCTCGTCGCGCACACTGGAGGCCGGGTGCGATTCCCACCCCAGTCGAAATGTACCAATTGTTTTTTAAAGTCAACAACTTACTTTGTTTACACGAACATACATGAGAAATTCGACGTCATCTCTCGTATTGAAAAGGTAGTATCTTCCCGTAGCAAGCACAGAGTAATCCTTCTTGGTAATTTTAATACATCCGGAGTTGATTGGAACACAATTACATACACACATTAGAATCATTATATACAGAACAAATGCAGCCTGTTGGACTGTCACTCTCACTGGTTATAGTCAAAACCAATGTTATAGGCAAGTAGACCAGTTTAAAGAGCTTGTTTTGAGCAGTGCGCGCAAATAAATCCCCATTACAGACCTAAACACTCTAAATATCCCCACTGGTTCTCTGAAAATTATCACGGCCCTAAATCATAAAGATTGCGTGCACAGAGAAGCTCTCTGCAAACACCTCTATAAGCGGGATCACGACTCACATATTTTATTCTCGGTAAGAGCGCCTCCGACAGGCCGGCGGAGTTTGGAAATATATCCGCAAGCGCTCTCGTAAAAGTGCAGAGTGTTTTCGCCTGCTCGACTCTAGCAGAGTAGAAGTCAAAGCAGTTGCGGAATATTTGCTACCCCGTGCAGGGTACCCAACCGGAACTACACCTGATTAAACTCCCTGCCTTTCTATGCATTCTCTCTCTCTCTCTCATCTTTATATAAAGCTATAGGTTTCAACGCTGGGATACTGAGCACGAGGTCGCGGGATAGAATCCCCGCCACGGCAGCCGCATTTTGATGGCAGTGAAATGCAGAAGACACCCGTGTACTTAGATTTATGTGCACGTTAAAGAATCCCAGGTGGTCCAAATTATTCCGGAGTCCCCCACTACGGCATGCCTCATACTCAGATGGTGGTTTTGGCACGTAAAACCGCATAATTAATTTTAGCATGCACTATGTTCAACCGTTGCCTATTTTATTGCGATAGCAATTATATGGACACTTCAAGCGGATTTCTGCCGTCGCCGTGAGGTTTCCATTAAAGACCGAGGACGATAAAATCGTCGCCGCGCGCCGTATGTGCGAGTGAAGGCGCGCGGGGGACGCGCGCTATCACGGAGAGCGAACGCACGGCGGAGAGCAAACACGACTTCCGTCGCGCGAAAGGCTATGGGGGTATGGGAGGGAGGGAGAGGGGCGACGCTGTGCTGCGGCACCAAATGCGTATCTTGGAACCGAGCACAAGGGGAACTGGCGACGCAATCTCCCACGCGAAAGGAGCAAAGCGGGAAGGCAGCGCGGGAGGGAGGGGTTGGGGTGGCGTCTACTCTGCCAACAGAGGGAAAAGTCGACGAACGAAGGCAAGAAACGTTACCCGTAGACACCACAGCAGTTGAGGACAAACTGGAAGTTTACGCACGGTACGTTTCTGCTATTTCTGAAAAAAAATGTCACAGTTTCGCCCTAAAGGGCGAAGCAATGAATGCGATAGCAACACAGCAATGTCATACGAAGTAAGGTGAGCGGCTTTGGTAGCAATATGAATTGTAGTAAACATGAGCTGATTAAGTAAGCAGGTGTGCTGCGGCGTAAGTAGACCGACATGAAGAGAGACTCGCTGACCACGAGAAGCGCGTGTTGAAACGGTGGTGTTGATGAGAAGCGCTGCCCGTGGGCAGCGCGTGCGAAGGGGACACACCTGTAGCGCTGCACTGCCGATCCGGGCAGCATTGCATGTGTAGCGTGCGTTGGAAAATGTGGCCCGACTATTACTAACTGAATGAACAAGCGTGGTGTGAGCGCGCACAAACAAACATGAATAGATCACACTGAATGACTGCAGACAACGACTGTCAAAACGCTGGCAGCAAGCGGCGGCGGCGAAGGTACGTGCGGTCTATCTGTTCAACGGAAACTGAGCGGCGAATGCACGGCGCATAAAGGTCAGAGCCGTGGGGAGATAAGAGACGGTGCGGGGCGAGCGACGAGCGCGGTTGTTGGCAGAGTAGAAATGCGCCCCCCCCCCCCCCCGCTCCCTCCTACGGTGGCTTCCCGCTTTCTTGCTTGCGCGTGGGAGATTTAGTGCGTTCGGTCTCCGTGATAGCGCGCGTCCCCGCACGCTTCCGCTCGGGCATACGGCGCGCGGCGAAGATTTTATCTATAGGGAACCTCACGGCGACGGCGACGGCAGAAATCCGGTTGAAGTGTCCACATAATTGCTATCGCAATAAATGTTGTCGCAGTTTCACCTGAAAGGCGAAGCATCAATTGCGATAGCAAATTTGTAGAGAGCTATACGTAGTAATGATATTAGCTTTATCAGCTGTTTAAACTTGGACATGCAGCAGCACCGGCTACACGCAGAACTGTTGTCGACGCCGTCGGCGTTTTGCCCGCGTTCGCATCAAAATGCGTGCGGCGTTGGTGACTGTTGCCGGAGCCTCTGATATAAATAGGCACTTGGTGCCGCAGCTAAACGTCGCATCCCTTCCCTCCCCCCCCCCTCCACCACGGCCTCTCGCGCGTCGGAAGAAGGCGCGTTTGCTCTACATATATGGTGATTGTAAAGGGGGAAAGAGACGCCTACTTCTGCAGCCCTTAAGCGAGCACGGCGCAGAACGCGCGTTTATTCTCCGCCGTGCGTTCACTCCCCGTGAAAGCGCGCGCCCCTCGCGCCCTTTCACTCGCACATACAGCGTTCGGCGCTCGGCGACTTGGCGCTGAGCCGTGCTCCCTCAAGGGCTGCAGAAGATAGCGCCAACCTTTCCCTTTCCCTCAAGAACCACTTATCATCATCATCATCATCGGCGACTATTTCATCTCCATTGACGTCATACGGAACCTCACGGCGACGGCGACGCCGACGGCAGAAATCTGCTTTTGAGTGTCCATATAATTGCTATCGCAATAAAATAAACACCATGCAAACTTGCCGAGCTGACAACCTGACGTAGGGCGTGCAGATGCAAATCCGCCCTAAAGCACCGTAGCGCCTAGGCGTCACTACGGAAACGTCTGCACGTCAAATCAACACTCCTCTGCCCGCTGCGGTAGCTTTGCGGTTATACCGTTACTCGAGGTCGCGGGTTCAATCACGACCGTTGGCAGCCACATTTCGGCCGGGGCTAAATAAGAAACGCTCGTGTACTCTGATTCAGAGCGACTATAAATACTCGGACACTTCAGAATACGGTGTTTGCACGGCAGCAGTGGTTGTGTTTTGCATGGCAGCCGTAATGGAAGTCTTCCACGTCGCTGTTGCCATTACTGTATACTGTACTAGTGTAGTTGTGATACCTCTGTATAGTGAACGTCATTCGTTATGTCAAGATGAGCAAAGTGCTGGCCTCTGCTATTGAAGAGCTAAGACGGAAATTTAAATGGACGAAGTATTTTAGGGAATGCTTGGACCGGGACATCCGCAACGAGCTCAGGGATTTAAACCCAGTCTGTCAGTTATTAGAGACAGATACGAAGAAACGCTGAATGGTGGAAGAAATTGCTGAGTTAAAATAATTCCAGAAGGGTCAGAGAATGAGAGGCTAAAGAACGGTGCAATCTTTGGATGCTCAATGAAGATGAATGACGCTCTCCTGGTAGAGTGTGAACTGTATTCCCGTAACATGAACCTCAAAACCAAGGGAATGTCAGTAAACACGAACGAAGATTTGGCAAAAATTATGGAAAAAATAGGGAAAAACATCGCTGAAAGTATCTAACCCGTCTGACATTAGCGTGTGCCACCTAGTAGCTTTGCCGGGCAATCTATATATCCAGCAAAAACATAGCGCAGCTCATTCATCGTCGAAAGCGAGGCCATGTTTTGCAAAAGGCCAGAAGAAAGAAGCTGTCTTGTGATAAACTTGGTTTTGAAGCATCGACACCCATGTATATAACTACCCACGTATGCCCGGATCGAAAGCGCTTGCTGGCACAGGCTGTCAGAAAAAGAGCAAAAAAAAATAAAAAAAGAACAACGTGATGCTCAGTGGAATTTGCAGTAACTATATTTTTGTGGTTCGAGGGGGTCACGTGTTCTCGCGAAAGTGTGAAGGTAGTCCCTGTCATCAATACTTCGCGGGCAGTGACGTGGTTATAGTAAGCTAACGTAAGGTGTTTGCTGCCATTATGGCTTGCTCTTCCTTATCTACCCGTGTGAACCTGAATCAATTTTGAAATGAATATTGCCTTCGAACACTTCGCATAAGTCGTCGCTCTGTTCCTAGCAATATTGATGACATGCATATGCTTTTTGATTCTTTCAACTTGTCTTTTGATCTGATAATGTTAGTGAAACATGGTACCAGAATGATTTCCCTATTTTTGTGCTCAGCGATTATTCCAATTTCGCTCTAAATAGGTCAAATCGCAGAGGAGGTGGGATATAAATACAAATTCAAAGCGGGACTGCTGTAACTGAAACAAAATTTCACGCTGTCTTCTCCTGACTGTGAATGCTAACAGCTGAATCTGGACGAGACCATGTTCACGGCGGTGCAATGTCCTCCGAGTGGCAGTTTAGCGAACTTTTTCTGGTACATTGAACGTGTTTTACAGCAAAGCTGTATGCGGCTAGTTTCAAGCGGATCGATGTCTGTAGACCGAAAACCCTGGGGCGATCCCGACGATAGTGCAATACCGGGCTGACCCCCGGCGGAGGTGAAGCAGGCTTAAAGCATTACGCAAATTTGCAAAAATAGGTTTAATATTTTGAGTTCAAATACAACCCGTATCAGATATTAAGCTGATCATAACAGATACTACACTCTGACCCACGTCGGCCATATCTACGTTCGCAACATACACGTATACGCCATCCCGCGTATTCAAACTAGTGCCAACCAATGTGAGTGTCTTCTGTCTCCTGACGTCATGCTCTACGTAGGCTCATTTCCTCAGTTCTGCTCTGACTGTGAAATAGGTAGGCCGCGTGTTGTACGGTCTGAAGAAGAACACTGTGCCTACAAGAACGACGGCGTGAACAGAAAAGGGAATGGGCGCGGCGGCGGCGGAAGGAGACCGCCGACGATGAGCGGGCAGCGGACGCCAAGCGTAAGCGTACTGCCCGCCAGGACCGCGAGGCGGAAAGAAATGCGAACCGTCCATGTGGCCCCGATTCCGCAAACTTGGAACGTTTCACCGGAGCAACGGTCAATCACGACATACACAGCTTTGCCGGTCATCCACCTTTGCAGAGTGGAATGACACTCAATTCTTTCGTTTTTGGAGCCTCCTTTATGCCTAAGGATAACTTTTGCTTTCTTCATTTGCTGCGGAAATCATTCGCAATTTTAAAGATAGATTATATATGTCAGTTAGTACAAGGTTGATTTCATCAATAACATAGATAATAGGTTTCAATTTAAGACCGAACGGGTCTTCGCTTTCGCTCATTTTCATTTGTTCAAAAATGAACAGCACTTCAGCACTACTACAAGAAGGAAGAAATATGCTATTTAGGTGGTTAATCATAGCATCAAGTGCGCCCGACTCATGCGCGCTAGTCCCCAACGATACTAGTTAAATAGTCATTCAATTTGTCTGCAAGTTCAATGCCACTACAATACTGCCTTCTAGAAGTATACTGTCAGGGTTAGCAGAGTAAGAGCGCCCTAATAGTGAGTTTAACTCACTCCAAACAATTTTTTGGTCAGTGACACCACTAAACATGTTTGTGGTTCTTCGCAATAAAGCAATTAGTCCATTACGAAACGACTTGAACTTAGTGAAATCATCTGGATCTCGACTTTGTAAGAACATTTGGTCCGTGTTATTTTTCTTTGTGATCATCTGATGAGTTGTTTGGTAACCAAGGTTACGGCCTTTTTTTTTACCCAGAGACCTACTAAAAATAAAGACAAAACAAAAAATGTACGCCCAGTTTGTAAAATCTGAAGCTGCCGAAAATTTGCTCTATAACAAAGTATTACGGAACCAATTAAACCAAGAATTGCGAATGCAGTGCTTGAATATTTTTAATGACGTTCCCTGTATTCATCCACTGGAAAATCAACTGTTCATTCGGCTGAAATAAATAAGCTTCTAAATTTTCGAAAAAAAAAGAAAACATAACACCAATGTTATGACGGACATGTTCAAAGTAGTACTCAGCTTTCCAAAGAGTTCAATCAATTTTCTGCAAATGTTACTAGAACCCTTTCCTGTCCATCTGAGTCACCTTCCGACTACGCATATCAGACACCAGGTGGTCTAGAGTCCCTGTGTCTGTCTTGCAGTTGAAAAAGGGCAGTAATGACAATATGTATGTAAAAATCTTCGCCTGAGTAAATCTGAGGATAAAAATGGTTTTCAAATAAAATATTTTACATACGTCATTGAATTCTTGGCCCCTGTGTTAACCCACATTTATAACCCGCAATGTGCACCGGTACCTTGCCGCCGAAATGCAAATTGCCAAGGCTGTTGCTGTACATAATGAAGGCTCTTCGTCAGACATGCCCAATTGTAGACCAATTTCAATCCTTCTGGTTTTAGCTAAAGGGATAGAAAACATAATTTATGTCAGAAAGCAGATTTTTTGATAAGCATTCTTTTCTATCCGATGACCAGTTTGGGTTCAGGCAAAAAAGATCTCCGAGAATGGCAATGGCGCTCAATAAACAAAAATAAATATTTATTAGCGCTTTAGAACAAAAACAACTGGTTCTTGGCATTTATGTAGACTTTTCCAAAGCTTTCGATCTGCTTAACCATAACTTATTAGTACACAAACTTAATCATTATGGCATCGGAGGAACTGGTTTGGTCCTTATAAAGTTCTATTTTAGTTATCGTGAACAAATGATGGCTCCCAATTTTCCATCATCATCGATAAAACCACTCATATCCGGTGTACCACAAGGCAGCATACCAGGTCCCCTGATGCTCCTGTTATACATCAATGACATTCTACAACCCTGTATTAGTTAATCTAATCGCGTATGCAGATGACCTAACTATGTTAGCTTCGGGCAGCACTGGTCATGCTTATGAATGCATGGCAATAAATTCCTGAAATAGCGTCAGTGGACAACCAAAATCGCTTAAAAGTGAACCCTTTACACAAAAGCAATGTAAAAAAGTTTACCGACGATTACGATACTTCCTAATGCGAAATTTGAGTGCAGCTCTATACAAGTTTTCATTGTCCGCTGGCGCGGACAGTCTGTCTCGTCCGGCACGTGGCAAGCGGAGCGAAGTGTGGCGCGACGGCCTCGCTAATCTGGAGATCGCGAGAGGCAGCGATTGGGTGACGGGTGGGCGCGATTCAGAGCAGCCGCCGCAGACAGGCCTCCCAGACGACGCACCCTACTCTGGCGCCATCTCCTAGCCACCATCGCCGCGCTTTTCTTCTCACACTTGAGCCATACCCTTTCCCACGCTGTCCGCCTCACGGTTCCGCTGCACCCCCTCCTCCGCTTTCCTCCTCGCGTCTCGGTTACGCTCGGTTACGCCGACGCAGGAAAGCGCTCTAAAACAAAAGCATTCGCAGTAATTTTGCACTTGTTATGCGTAGCGACATAATCGAAGTTGTACCGTCAATAAAGTGCTCGGGTGTTGTTTCTTCTGAGGCACTTACTTCGGAGGCACACATTAAAAATGTGTGCGAGAAAGTAACTGAAAGAAATATTTATGCCGTCGCAGGCATGGGCTACCAGCACAAAGGAAAAATTTTATTTACAATGCATTCTTTTTACTAGTCATCACTTACTGCTTGTCAGTATGGAGAAAAACTAATAAACAGAATAATAAAATACTCAGAATTATGGGTTTTTCTTCATGGTACACACATACTGAAGAATACTTCACAAAGTCTAAAGCCCTAAAATAACTGCGCTATACGTTTTCAGAATACTATGCATGTACAAGGCTGCTGTTTATTGTTCTCATGTTTCCTGGTTTACCCTTTTGCCGCACCACGTATCACCTTGCCACTCTGTCTTAATATCCTTGAGGAGAATAATGTTTTACTTGAAGGATTATCACAGAAAGATCTGCTTCTTTTGTAGCGTTAGCTACACTGGCCTAGCCAAGCCCGTTTCGCGCGGCACATCAAGAGCCGTGCTGCGCATGCGCAAGGATCAGTGATGTCACACGGCTTGCGCACCGGAGCTACCGGAGCCGGCACCTCTCGCGCACTCCGCCGCCGCCGCGCGCGACTCACCGCCGCCGGTCTGCGCATTCCAGAGGAGTGACGTCGTAGCCGTGGTAGATGCACTGGCGCCGGCGCGCGCTCGCTGTGCAGTCGCCGTCTGACACTGCGCTGGAGCCGCTGCGCTTCTGACTGGCGTTTGTGTGTGTCATTGGAGCAGCAGTAAGCATGACAATCAAGCTAATCCTTGACAATCTAGACAACCAGTAAAGCTAAGAATAATCAGCTGAACCTTTGCTAACGCTACGTATATCCTGGCATAGCCGAGCTAAGCCACTGCAACATTTTTTCTTCGCCTCCTTGAGCCCATTTAGTGCTAGAATAATAATAAATATATGTACAATTTGTTTTTTACTAGTAATAATTGTCTAATTCCTGCGACATTTCTTTTTTATTCTGCAATTAATAAATAGATTTCTAATAACGCTGCCAGGAAATGTGTTAGTGCTTGCACTCTTTCTCATAACTTAACGATAATGTATGTACTGTTATATCGTTATGAATGTTTACTCGCTTTTATGTAGGCGTTGCTATTTTGTGGTAGTCTGAAATGCGTTAGAAATGAAGTAGAACGTATAACTGTGACAGCCATGTTCACCAACTGCTGTCATGTGATCAGCGGGCGCCGAGCGGTATTCAAGCTGGATCAAGCAACTTTCTGCCCTACGGCCCCTCTCCCTGGCTACTACGTAATTGTAAGGGGAAAAAGTGGTCGCAGTTTCACCTGAAAGGCGAAGCATCAATTGCGATAGCAAATTTGTAGAGAGCTAGGCGTAGTAATGATAGTAGCTTTATCAGCTGTATAAACTTGGACATGCAGCAGCACCGGCAACACGCAGAACTAAGGTCGACGCCGTCGACGTTTTGCCCGCGTTCGCACAAAATGCGTGCGGCGTTGCTGACTGTTGCCGGAGCCTCTGATAGAAATAGGCACTTGGTGCCGCAGCTAAACGTCACCTCCCTCTCCCCCCCCCCCCACGGCCTTTCGCGCGTCGGAAGAAGGCGCGTTTGCTCTACATATATGGTGATTGTAAAGGAGGAAAGAGACACCTACTTCTGCAGCCCTTAAGGAAGCACGGCGCAGGACGCGCGTTTGTTCTCCGCCGTGGGTTCACTCCCCGTGAAAGCGCGCGTCCCTCGCGCCCTTTCACTCGCACATACAGCGTTCGGCGGTGTGAGGCGACGATTTCATCTCCATTGACGTCATACGGAACCTCACGGCGACGGCGACGGCAGAAATCTTCTTTGGAGTGTCCATATAATTGCTATCGCAATAAAAAGGCCGGCAGATCCCACGCCCTGTGGGAATCGAAATTATGCGAAGTAGTGTACGGGGAGGGGAGCCTACCAAGTTAAAACGACCAGGGGAGCACCGCGGCGTAGGCCGCTGTTTCTTCACCTACATGACACGCATGTCACGACATTCATGCCATGACCTATCATTTATGTCCACACACATTTCAGTGGTTTCTGAGTGTTAATCTTTTTTGGCTGAGTCATTGTCATTTCTGCTTAGTCTAGCTCATGACTGATTTCTACCATCATCATTTAGTGTTTCCTTCACTTAGTGCCCATGTCCGAACTCATTCGTGTTTTTTAGTGTTAATCTTTTTTGGCTGAGTCATTGTCATTTTTGCTCAGTCATGGTCATGACTACAATTTCTACCATCATCCTTTAGTGTGTCCTTCACTTAGTGCCCACGTCCGACCCCACTCCAGTGGCTTTTGAGTCATTGAATTTTTTTCGCTGAGTCATTATCATGACCTACATCACACGCAGGTCATGCAATTTAAGTCATGACCCATCACTTATGTTCGCCATACACTCCTGTCATACTAGCGCAATTTTGGTACCTACCAAGTTAACGAGACGACCATGAGAGCACCAAGACGTAGGTGACTGTTTCATGACCTACACGACACGCATGTCATGACATTCATGTCATGACATGTCATTTATGTTCGTCATATACTCTTATCATAGTCTACCAAATTTGGTACATACCAAGGTAACGAAATGACCATGAGAGCACTAAGACGTAGGCAGCTAGATAGATAGATAGATAGATAGATAGATAGATAGATAGATAGATACTGTCAAAGTAGCAAATGTTCGCCAAGAAATGCTTCGCATTTAATAAACATTTCATTTTAGGTGCATGTTAAAGAACCCTAGGGGGTCAAAATTAATCCGGAGTCCGCCACTACTGCGTGCCCCTAAATCCGACTGTGGTTTTGACACGTACAGCCCCATAATTCAATTAAGTTTACCACTTCTACCACGATGTGATGTGCCGTCTGAGGAAATGACAATGCTAACCTTCTCGGAGGTTATGAATAATTCTGCAGAACAACACGTCAACAAAACACGCCTCGCTGTGTGTTCTGTGTATTACGCAGACAAACAGCATTGGTGCACGCAAGGTAACGTTTAACATGAATTCACCACTATCGTATATTGCACTAAATCCTGAAAAAATTAACCATTTGCCGTCAACATCACCACTAATGATCGTCAATCAAAGCAGACAGCATACAAAGCGTCGCTTACACAGATTCCCACAGTGCGTATGATTCACATGATTTTCCTTTTCTTATACAGCGAAGCTGTTAGCCTCTAGTTGGTCCGGATTTTTCGTGACCGCGTGCGCGGTGCTCACACACACACACAAAAATGTCACAGTTTCGCCCTAAGGGCGAAGCAATGAATGCGATGGCAACACAGCAATGTCATACGAAGTAAGGTGAGCGGCTTTGGTAGCAATATGAGTTGTAGTAAACATGAGCTGATTAACTAAGCAGGTGTGCTGCGGCGTAAGTAGACCGACATGAAGAGAGACTCGATGACCACGAGAAGGCGCGTGTGAAACGGTGGTGTTGATGTGAAGCGCTTACTGTGGGCAGCGCGTGCGAAGGGACACACCTGTAGTGCTGCACTGCCGATCTTGGCAGCGTTGCATGTGTAGCGTGCGTTGGAAAATGTGGCCCGACTATTCCTAACTGAATGAACAAGCATGGTGTGAGCGCGCACAAGCAAACATGAATAGATCACACTGAATGACTGCAGCCAACGACTGTCAAAACGCTGGCAGCTAGCGCATACGCCGTGCAGCGGGCGAAGGTACGTGCGGTCTATCGCTTCAACGGAAACTAAGCGGCGAATGCACGGCGCATAAAGGTCAGAGCCGTGTGGAGATAAGAGACGGTGCGGACGAGCGACGAGCGCGGTTGTTGGCAGCGTAGAAGTGCGCCGCCCCCCCGCGCTCCCTCCGGCCCTGGCTTCCCGCTTCCTTGCTTGCGCGTGGGTGATTGAGTGCGTTCGCTCTCCGTGATAACGCGCGTCCCCGCACGCTTCCGCTCGGGCATACGGCGCGCGGCGAAGATTTTATCTATAGGGAACCTCACGGTGACGGCGACGACGACGGCGACGGCAGAAATCCGGTTGAAGTGTCCATATAATTGCCATCGCAATAAAATGTAGGCCGATCCTGGAGACAGTGCAAAGGAAGCGGGAAGCGCACAGTGAGTGACTTCTCCAAGAGGCATCAGATGACGTCACCACGTGGAATCATCACTTGACGAATACGTCATCGCTTGACGTCACGTTTCGCACAATGACGCTATCCAACGATGTCATCATGTGATATCGTGACGTGACGATGCCGTTATCATGTAACGTAACGTTTGACGTGACTTCAACCCTAGACCTTTGGTGTGATGATGGCGTCATCAAGCGATGTTTGAGGTGATGACGTAATCACGTTTCGTCATCTTATCAACCGTGACGTCACCACTTGGTCACGTGTGTTTTGGTGCCATCGGATGTTGACGCCTAATTTTTCGCTTTTGGGCCATATAATATATGATCTCGTATTCATAAACAATATTCCCTCAGCAGTTGTAGAGGCGGTTTTCAACAGCTTCGCTGGACATCCACTTTCGCAGGGCCAGTAGGGCGAGCCATTTGAACGCGACAGCCTTAAGGGCCCCGTGTCGCAGAAAATCCGGCGTCGGTGTCGGTGTCGGCCTAAGCACCGGCGTCTGGCGGAAATAATCATGCCGAACCACATCGTCCCGAACCACCCCGACCTGGCGGGTCCTTCACGTGGTGCAAGGTGTTAGTGAACAAGAATTGAATTTCTCAAAGTAAAATCAGTCAGAAAAACGGTTAAGTACGACTTAACCAGAACCTGCAGACGTGATAGCATCCGAGTGTAATTTGAATACACGAGAAAAAAGCCTGATAAGCAGCCAGGGATCTTTGAATGCTATCGCGTTCCACTCTTAAAGGCGAAGCTTAAGCCTCCTCCAATTCTGATGGTGTTTCGCTGTACTTTAGTTCTAGGAAACAATGATGAAAATGTTGAAAACCGAGCCTTTAAAAATTTTAATCAGGCCCCATCTCGCAGAAAATACGGTGTCGGCGTCAACAGCGTCCAATAACGCTATCACGTTCTACTCTTAAAGGCGAAGCAGAAGCGCACTCGAAGTTTTTTGACAACACGATTAACGTGGGCTTAAATTAATTGGTTTTATCGGCATCATCGGTGAGAACAACAAAAGAAACGTAGTACATGCAAGACAGCCGAGCCGCCTTGCTGAGCCGGTCAGTGTTTGCTTTGCCTCTGCGAGACGAAATGCCGTCGGATCTTTGCTCGCGATCATGCCAGTGGATTAGTACAGGACGCTTCTTTACGAAACTCGCGCACATTTGACATAATTTTGTTGTATTAAGTATCATGTCAGGTGAAAAGCAAACTGTAGCCGACTTCAATGTCGCGTGAGCGCCGATAGAAGATCGCCTCGGTTATGTGATGGGTGCAGCGAAGTACCGACCCTACTGCGACGCCGACTGTGTAGGCCCGAGCAATCTGAGCTGTTGGCCGAGGCCGTCCGATCGCTCCGACTCTGTACCAACTCTGTACATTTAATTTCGAGCGCAGAATTTTATTAACACGTTTCGGCGCGTTTCTGGCATACACACGGTAAATTAGCGCAGTTGTGATCGTGCTGCCTGGGTATGTGAACGTGTGATAGGATGTCTACAATGCAGGTGGCTCAATTCTTTGAGATGACAATAAACTTGAATGTGACGTGCCTTGAGGTGCATGTGCTCGATCGAGCTAAATTCAAGGCTAATCCTAATCTAGCTTTCCCACAGTGCGCAAGAAATTGTAATGACACGCTATAAACGCTCCTAAGATCATACGTTGGCTAATGCACGCCTCGCGAAATAACAAAGGATCTTAACTGTTACGAAATGATTGGCGCATAATGGATGGTCTAGTATCAGAATCCAACTTTCGCTTTTTACCGCGCCAGTCCATGCTTGCGATGGTTTTCATCAACAGTGAACCTATCAAAACTTGAGCCTCTTGCGTATTTCGACGCAACGCAGCTCGTCGGTATACTGCGTTTCGTTCGTTGCAAAACAATAGAATAAATACCGCAATCCGAAATCATGGAAATGATGGGTTCCGAAATCATGGGAGTCAATCTAGCAATCAGTCACTTTATTTATTTTCGTCTATTTGAACAAACAGAGGAGCGGCTGGGCCGCAGAGGTAAAACGGCGGCTGGGCCGCGGAGTGCCTACCATGCGAAAGTCACTGCCGACGACAACGCCACCGCATCATCGTGACGTAGCGCCGTGTCATAGGTCTATACGAAAAGAGATTTTTGTGACGTAGCGTCCTGGTGTAGGTCTATAGTGCGTATGGGAGGTGCAGGTATAACGGTTCCGAAATCATGGAAATCAATCAAGTAATCAATAAATTTACTTATTTTCGTCTATTTGAACAAACAAACAGAGGAGCGGTAGATAAAAGCTGTATGAGGGACAGTACAAAATTAGAGAAGTTGGACTAGTTGGTGTATTTTCCAGATTTTAGACATTGTTAAAGGGTCCCTCACCAGGACACAAAGCAAATTTTGGATATACGCTGGAAGTTATGTGCCGTCTAAGAAGTGTGCTACCGCAAGGAATTTTCAAAAGGATGAACGAGTTGGTACGGTAACATATTCTTGGTTTAAGAACGAAAGAACACGGACAGTGGCAGAAGAAGACAGGACAAGCGCCAGCTCACACCTAAATCTTTATTGGAAAGAACAACATATATGAGTGATTGAAAATGCCATAGCATAGAAAATCACATGGTCTAAAGGATAACAGTTACCAGATCAAACAAATAAGAAAATGGTGAAGCCGAAAAAATTCAAACAAGAAAAAGCACTACTTCCCACTGACGCACGTGCAGAGCAAATATTGAAATTCACTGTCTAACAATGATATTGATGCCTGGCTAACACAAGTTTCTCCTAGTCTTTATGTGAAATACGCCTGAATTATTTCTCGTGTAGTTTGGCATTTGTGTCTAGAAAGGACTTTTGTGTCCTCAAACAATAGTTTGCAGTCGCACGTAAAACAATGCGAGGCTAGATGAGAAGCATTGGGATTGTTAAGCAAATGCTGACGTTCGTTTAGTCTAATATTGAGACACCTGCCGGTCTGTCCAATATAAGCTTTACAACACTTGAGTGGAATGTGGTAAACAACAGCTGCGGAGCGCGGGGTGTGACGTCATACAGAGGGCGCAGCGAGCGCCCAACGGCAGGAGCGGTGGCCGTGACGAGGCGAGTTGCCGGAGAATTGAGGCCCGTGGTGTGACGTCACAGTGCGGCCACGGCTCAAAGTGCGGCGACGGCGAAGAGGCGAAAACCTGGCGTAAATTAGCTATCACCACAAAAATTGGCTTTATCGCGCAACCCCTGGTCCGCATAATTTTGCCCACGGCTGTACACCTCTCTTGCTGCGGTACGATGTAAAAGAAAAACACGCAGACATTAAGTTTGTGTGTTTTATTATTTCTGTAAGCTTTAATTCGACTATAGAAGCGGCAGATTAAACAAATAACTGATGTTGCCTGGAATAATTCTCCAAGTCACGTGTCACTATGAGTGACGTCACAGCACGGACATGTACGTAGGCACTCTTGCGCGTCTGGCGTTGACTCTCAGACTGGGAGCGCGGTGCCCGCGAGGAGAAGGGCAAACGGCGTTCGGTTTGAAAGTTACTCTTTTTGCGGCGCGTAGGGTTGTAATAACAGACACAATCGTTAGCGCGCACTGGATGTATTGCACTTGCCAGGACGAGGACGAGAAGCCAAGAGAACACGATACTACTAGTATCGTATCTTGATGTGTACTCGCGCTAGCGTCGTGTTTTCCGTGCTTTTGATTCTCACCCGCCGAATTTTTTTGCTAGTTCACAATTAATGTCCCAAGTCTTGAAAAGTACATAGATTTGCCTAATCTTCGTCACTCTCGCTTCAAATGACTTTGGGACATTGCAAATTGATAATTTTCAGCCAAACATTGCGGTACAAAGATAACACTTCGCAATGTACATATTTTGCACAGAAACTTCATGCATTCAGAAAAACGAGCTTGAGAGGTGAATTGAAATAAATAACACCACAACAACGTTTGGAGCAACAAGCACACGGATTAGACAAATCCATGCACCATCCTTCAATCCCGTAGCAGCTGAATGATCGCAACACCCTCGTAATACTTTTAGGAAAGCCTCTGCGGAGAGAGAGATTGGTTGACATAGAAGAGGAAAGCCTGCTGATCGCACCGTATAATTGTATAGCGCATGTCTGACACCTAACAACGCTCAGCAGTGTGGGGAAGGAGAAGGGAGACAGGCAGAAAGAGGCTGCTCGGAGCTGACAGCTCTGCTTGCACAAGCTGCTCTGCGAACACTAGACGCGCTGAGTAGAAATGCGGAAAGTAACAAGTACCGCCTCGCCGGCTTCCTTGCGGTCTTCATACCTCGCGAACACTAGACACGCCGCCAATCCTAGCTTCGCGACCAACGAAGTTGCCCAGGCTACAACGTGCATTATTTGGTACGCGAGTGGATCCACGCGGCCAGAGGAGGCCTTCCGCGCTGTCGACAGAAAGGCCTAATGCCTGCGCGGCACTCGTCAAATAGCGTTGGATGCACTGCAGCGAATGTGGCGCAGCGATGGTAGCAAATGTTCGAGCGCTTCTGTTTGCGCGCATCGGCGGTACAAGTCCGATGAAGCCTACGGCGTGGTCAGCCTAAACGAGTGATATTATATAAGGCTCGCGGGCGTCGTAAATCCTCGAAGCACACAGCAGCAGGCCAGCTGTGACTCACGTGTGCGCTGTGCTGCGAGTCCTCGTAGTCGGGGATGCCCTCCTTGGAGGCCCCGTTCGAGATGTGCGCGTCGGGAGTCTTGACCAGCTTCGGCTCGGACTCGTGCGGGCGCGTCAGGGGTGGCGGCGTGGCCTGCGGGTGAGGGCGACGCTGTGTCGTGTGCACACTGACGACATCTGTGCGCTAAACACGTAGTGTACATTCACGAGCAAAAGTCTGGACACCACAGGCACTGCGAAAAACACAAACTCTTCGCAGCCTGCAGGCATGAAAGCTGAGATTCAGTTGTGCAGCTTATTTGCGCCTGCTCGACCAGTACAATGCTAGATAATATTCACACGGCTGTACCGGAAAAAAAAATCGCAGATGTCGTGGTTTTTAGCCCTTACAAGAGGGTTTCTAGCCATTTCTAGCCCTTACCAAATCAGTGTAACTACATTTCTTTCATTTCAGAATCCGAAAAGCGTACAGCTGTAGAATGCATTAAGAATTTCAATTTATTCAGTGAGTCTGGCCAAGCTTGCAGAATGTGAACCCGATGCGGTACTATCTACAGGAACATTTAATAATAGGAACGTTACATACGAAAACAACTCTATTTTATGTACAGCATACTTGGAAAGCCACCTGAAGAAATATTCCAGATTAGAAACAAAACAAAAAACAAGCAAACAAACAACAACAACAATGAAACAAGTGAGCCCACTAACGACATACAGAGTACAGACACCGAGAGCAAACAGCGAGCCACCAACTTTACAACTCGTTTTACTGAGCCAATTATGCCTATAATTCAAACTTGCATAATAAGTTCAATCGTACGTGTTTCACGATGTATGCAACATCTTTTAGGTTTCGTAATTTTCATCATTACTTTGCTTTTGATGCGGCATCTTGGCATACACAGTTGTGAAGTCAGCACGTCAAGGGCTCTTGCTCGCGGCTAACTCTTCAGGCTGCGTATGCACACAGTTCCTATTCACGATTTCGGTAAATGCCCGCAACGGCGGAAGGCTTTCTAAACAAGCCGTCCGTGATTCCGGAACCATATAACTTTCGACTGCGTATGCAGCTGGAAGTATAACGTTTGACAGCGGTAGTGTCGGTGCAAAAACAAATATTGCGAGCAGTGTTGGCTTCCTTCTGGTACAGTGCTCGGCGATTCACACGCGGCAATCGCAGCGACCGGCGCTTTTTTGCGCCAACCGCTAAGCGCTGCATCGGCGATCACCGGGAGACCACGTGCAGGCCACAATGCGTCACAAAAGTTCTCACTTTCATCGCATACTACGATGCATTATCTCGGTGTGCCTAGCGCCCACCGATGGCGCAAGAAGTGAGGAGATCCGAGTGTCGCGTTTGAATCCTCGAACGGACGGACGTGCGGTGAGGTGCTAATTTGCGACTGCCAAATAACCAAGAAATGCGGCAACTTGTTGCGAGAAAAAATACGCATGCATGTACGACTAGAGGTGCGCTGGCGAGTTTTGTCCCGCATCTTGTCCGGCGTGATTAATGCGTCGTCTGCCTGTCGGTACAAAACTCCAGCGCGCAAACATATATGTCAGTGCATTTTGGGGGTTTTGCTTTGCGCGTGCTACAAGTAAGTTACTTCATTCAAATACACGAGTTACAAGTATTGTGGTAATTCTTGGATTCTTATTTTTTATTTATTTTATTTATTGATACGGCGATCTTATAAAAGACCTTAAAGGTAAAGAGCCGTTGGAAACAGCAAACATAATTCCAAAAGAAATCAAATAAATTCATAAATAAATCATAAGTCAAGATCAAGGAAAAGAAATGAAAAAATATCAGACACAAATGCAACACAAGGATATAATGTAGTACAAACGATGTTAAGAAATTAAAAATAGCTTCCAAAAATTTGTAGTGACGTTTGTGATACTGCATCATTAGTAAGAATATTCCAATCTGTAATCGTTCTGGGGAAATAAGACTACTTATAGAGTTATTTCAAGCGTTTAATGGTGTGACTGTAAAATCGTGCCGTTGTCTTGTCTTATAGAGGAGTACGATATAATGTTGGATGTGTTAAGATTCTATTGACCATTTGAGTAATTGAAAAAAGAACTTTAAACTACAGATGCGGTTTCTATGAGAGACTGGAAGCGAACCACTTTGATTCAGTTGATGAGTGATAGATGAACGGCCATATGAGTTATAAATAAACTGTACCGCTTTCTTTCGAACTCTCTCTAATTTAGCAGTGTTAGTTTTAGTAACGTGATCCCAGATTATGACGGCATATGACGGCACGACAAATGACGGCACGACAAATCGAAATCACATATTCACTAATTAACAAATTGACTAATTGAACTCCTTAGTTAATTACGACATATTGCAATTTACGAATTGTATCCGGTGAGCTTGCAAGACGCATCCACTTGAAATGAATTTCCAGGATCACATCAGTTTCGAGATATTTACCAAAGTGTGGGACGAAATACATAGGCGTTCCATTGACTTTTGTGCGTAGGGTAGGATGGGTACCAAGGGAAGGGACGTGCAGTCGAGGATGGCGGAAAATTAGGTGAGGTGATGAAATTAGGACATTTGCAGACGCTTATAATCAGCTGGCGCCAGACAGGGGTAATTGGGGGTCGCTGAGAGAGGCTTTCGTCTTGCAGTGGACAGTAAACAAAAAATAAGATCCTGATGATAATGATGATATAATGAACGAGAAGAAGGGGAACCGAGGGGCCCGGCTTGTTTAGTAATTCACAAGCACATGAGGGCCACAGACAAGCAAAACAAGGAAAGCATAGGGTGAATTGTTTATTCAATTGAAATGTGCAAACTATAGATATATGAAAATGTCGGTGGAGGAAAAAACTGGCCGCAGGTGGGACACGAACCCACGTCTGGGTATGTCTAATATATATATCCTTTCCGCTTAGGGTAGTACTGGCTCAATCGTCTAAGCTATTCGCACAAACACGTCGTATATGACGTGTTTGTGCGAATAGCTTAGACGATTGAGCCAGTACTATCCTAAGCGGAAAGGCAGATGATCAATGAAAAATATTTTCTGTATCTACCGAATTTCCACTATATTTAGA